>NC_056728.1:1832807937-1833085437 GCF_019279795.1 Protopterus annectens | reverse complement strand
TAAGTTTATGTCCAGCTTAGAAAAATATCACGCATTTAAAGAAGTATGGTCCAGCCTACCCATTAAAATAGGTAAAAGTGTAGTTAGATTTGACAATGATTATTCCAGTAAAGTAACGAGTAAAATAAAATCCTGCTTATCACTGATTAAAGGCCTTAAAAAGAATAACATTAAAGCCACTTGATATTTCCTGAAAAAATTAAAATATTTCTTTCTGAAGGAACTAAAACATTAGAAATGCTGGAGGACGCATCCACTTTTGTTAATAAAAATAAAATCCTTAATAATAATGAAGAAATGAATTGGAACAGTATATTCCTCAAGACACAGAGTGAGCTGAATTCATGGAAAACTGCTTCTAACATTAAAAGCTTAAAAACATGTGACTTTATTATCTGATTGCAGGACATTTATTTTCTGAAACAATTGATTTACCCTTTAAGTAAAATGTTTGTATTGGACTTGAAGCTTCAAAATGTATGTAGGCATGTATTTATATTTAAAACTCCAAATCTGACCTCAAAGCAGTGACAAGTGGAGTACCACAGGGTTCCATCCTGGGACCTCTCCTGTTTGGTATCTACTTCTCTGAAGTACGGGCTAACACAGAAGGCCTCTGGCTAACGAAGTTCACAGATGACTGCAAACTAGGAGCCATAGTCAAGTCCCCAAATGATGTGGACATCCTACAGAAGGGCCTCGCTGAGACAGATGCCTGGTGTCAGAGCCATGGCCTCAAGCTCAATGCCAAAAAGTGCAGTGTCATCCCCTTTGGTAAAAACTCTGTACCCATGAACTACCACATAGGCAGCAATCTACTTAACACAGAATGTGTGATAAGAGACCTTGGGACCCAGGTGGACAGTAGTCTCTCCTTTGATAGTCACATCACCACAGTAGTTAGGAAGTCCTTCTACGTGGCACACCTCATCATAAAAGGGTTCTAATCCAGGAAAAAAGAGGTCATTGTTCCCCTCTACTCGACACTCATTAGATCCCTTATAGAGTACAACGCCCCTTTTGGAGTACCTCACAAGACATCTGCAGCAGCTGGAAAGGCCACAGAAGTACCTCGCAAAGAGGATTACTGGCCTCAAACAAATGCCCTACACTGACCGCCTCATAAAACTCCAGCTTTACTCCATAGCATATCACCTACTCTGAGGTGATCTCTGCCTAACATATAAAGCTATGTCAAACCCAGAGCTGTTGGACATGCTACACCTAAAGAAATGCCAATCCCTCCGAGCTACACACTCTAGGGACCTAAACCTTGTCACCAAATAAACAGGACTTGCCGGAGGGATAGATTCCTGTCCCAGAGACTTCCCATACTCTGGAACAGGCTACCCATCTATGTCAAGCAAAGTTCTTCATTAGCACTCTTCAAGAAAAATCTTGATGAGTGGATGGGAAATAGGAAATACACCCCTGGGATCACTTCTGTGTCTCTGCTCGACAGTGGCACAGGAAAATAACTTTCTTGGGTGGCGTAGGCCAGGGAACCTTGTTGGCTAGGCTTACGTAGGCCCTTGGGCCGATAGCCTAGTACCTACCTATGAACCTATGAACCTATAAAACTAAAACATTTCTCCTGATAAGGAATATAAAGGGTTAGTTTATTGTTTTACTATATTTACAGTGGAAGACTTAATATGTTTCATTTAACTAAACTTCTAAAAGTATTTCTACATATTAAAGGCTAACTGCACCCACAGACTCAAAAAGACATGTTTATTTCATCATGGTTTAGTGTTTCCTACATTTTAACACCACTCTGGGACTATTTACAGGTTTTTAAACATTTTTATACATAATTTCTGACTCTGACCGCATGGGGTCTGGCATCTTGAAATAATTCTGATTGTTTAGTCTGTCCCATAATGCAGTGCTTGGTTGTAAAAAATTATGTCATGTATGCCTATTTCTTCCTGAAGCTCTTGTCACTGCATTGATTTTACATGCATACACTGCTGTCTTTCAGTCAGTTAGTTTTAAGTAACATTTCATGCCATTCAGTGACTACTTAAAACACAAACAGTGCAAATGCCACAGAACAGACTTTCAAAGTGCTTTTTACTGCTGCTTCTTTTTAGAATGGCCAAACTGCAGTGTTTTGTGAAGCCTGAAGTGTACTACTTTGACTCATCTCCCAACCCGCTTCACACCTAACTTCCCTAGCTGTCAAAGTGCAAAGGGTAATTTCAGCTGCTACCACCTGTGATTGACAGCCTGCAGCAGGAGACTTGACTCATGTACTGTTTCCTTGTTCCAGCCTTTACTTTTTGTATGGGTAGGGAAAGGACCAAGCAGCTGTGACATTACAGCATGGATGGGCTTTTAGGAAGGTCGTGGAAATGTCAGTTTGGGGAAAGAATTGACCAGAAGACAACCTGTATTCATAGGTGTTAATGACATCAATGAATTGAAGACTGCAGCAAGCTTTATCAGGGTGGGACAAAAGTTTTTTGTAAGTGAAACCACTACAGTACAGTAAGGTGCTGTTCTAGTGGAGAAAAACAGTCGATTTAAAATATTTTACATGCTGTATTGTTGTTTATTCATAGCAGGGACAGTAACTGGGGAGAAAAAGAACAGAGAAGTTGAGCATTTAATAACAGAATCCCATTGTTGTCCTCTAAACAAATATTTCCTGTAAGATAATGTTATTAAATTAAAAACAATAAAACTGGTAACTTTAAGACTATATAAATTAATAATTGTATTTTATTTGTTTAACTTTGCTTAGTATGTGCATTGTTGGGTTAACTGAATGTCACATCTAAGTATTATGCTAATTAGAAGTGTTAAAGTGCTGGTGGTTTTGTTTTCTTTGTTCCTGTGTAACACATTCCTTTCACAGGTTGTTTAAGAAGCAATTATTAACACTTAAAAAAGCTAGAGAACAAAAGAATCTTGCAGTTGTTTGAAAATTCTTGATTCTTTCTTGCCTTGCCTCCCACCTGCTCCTTGGGGTGTTTTGAAAAAAATCAAGGTCAAAGTTCATTACTGATGTCTGTGAAAACAGGAAGGAAGCTTCTTTTTCTTTCCTTTTTCAAGTATATATGTGAGAAATCTAATCAAGATAATATTGTAGTTTTAAATTATTTATTTAGAAGTGAAGAACTGGTAAAACAAAAGCTATAGTAACATTTTATATTGAGCTGTTGCTGACATATAATTTGCTTACATGTTGCTAAATGTTAATTGTTTATGCTGCAGTGTTATTAAATCTGTATATATTAATGGAAAGAAATAAAGTTATATGTTTGTTACTGGCTAGAACAGATTAAAAGAATTAAGAAGAATGAGAAACTTACAAGGAAATTAGCAGCTGTTATGTACTGTGAGTTGTCATTTTCACATGCTGTAATCAAATTCTAATATCAGGATGTGAAGCTTAGATCAGAACAGCAGTTCACAATGTTAAGAAATACATACACATACTATAATCTCATGGAGGCACAGTGGTGCAGCAGTTAATGTTGTCAACTCACAGCCAGAGGTTCTCCAGTTTGATTCTCAGCTGGGGTGCATTCTGCGCAGAGTCTGCATTTCCTTCCTGCATTTGTGTGGGTTTCCTCTGGATGCTCTGGTTTCCTCCCACATTCCAAAGATGTGTGTCTGAAGCATTTCTCCCCATATCTCCACTACAAATGGACTCCATAGAAATAGCAACATTCTCTTTGACCTCAGTAAATGTACATATGTTTATGAATTAGTTTAATAAGTGAAATTATTTTTTAAATATTTTGATATTTATCATATTAAGAATGTAACACAGTTTTAAGATATAGACACTTTTACTTTTAAAATTAATTCAGAGCTTTGTTAGATCCATGAAATATGTATGTATCATTTAGCGTAATAAATATATATGTGCATTGATTTTCCTTTTGTATAATAGTTTAGTATGATAAGCTTATCAGTGATCTGTAAGTTTACAGATATCTTTGTCTTTTCAGGTCCCACTCTATTCTGTTTACTTAGAGATTTAATTATAATAATGTTGAATGAACAAATACTTTAGGAATATTTAATGGATAATTTATACCACTATTACATAAATAGGTATTTAGTTCACTATTTGTTGGATTATTTAATATTTGTGATTAGTAGAAGAGGATTATTAAACTTTTATGTAGTAATGGGGGAATAGTTTTAAATAGGAAAACATATAACTAAATTAATAATGGCAAAGCTTATAACTAAATTAATAGTTTCTTATTTAAACTTATATATAATAATATATTAATTATTTGTAAGTCGTTATAGCTTTTGGCTAGTTTTTTATGAACTTTAGGTATACATAGGTAGACACACAGCATAGTGGTTTGTCTAACTGATAGGTAAACTAGGAATTTTGGTATCCATGGTAGCTTATGCTTTATTGGTAATATATACCATTACAGTTATGGAGCCTTCTGCGGTGGTGCAGCGGTAGCATTGTTACCTCACAGCAAGAGGTTCTCCCATTCGATTCTCGGCTTCAGTGCAGGGAGTGCTTTCTGTGTGGAGTCTGCATGTCCTCCCCGTGGTTGGGTAGGTGTTCGAAAGACATACATAAATGGGCATGCTTTCGTTGAAGGTTGAACGTCGAGCTGGCACCTCAGCGTTCGTGAAAATCTACTGAAATCATTAGCAGACCGGAGTTCCGCTGTGGCAACCCCTAACCAGGAAAAGCCGAAAGACAACAATAACATATACCATTACAGTTATAGACTTGTTTTTGCTATTTACAAGTTTTAGTGGTTTAGTTTGTAGAAAGGAAGAATTCAAAAAATGTGGAATGTTAAGATAGTGTTGGAGGAATACATTAGAGTCTTATATAAAATTAAATTAGTATGGTGGATAAATGTATCATATTATTTTTTTAAAATAAATATTTTTAAATACACAGTATGGATAGTTTTAATCTAGTATCTATTAATATAAATGGATTAAATAATGACATCATAAGGAAACCATTAATGATATATCTAAATTTAAATTGAGGAGACATTATATTCTTGCAAGAGACTCACCTGATAGATAAAGATGTACAATATTTAAATAATTTAGGTTATGAAATGTTATCAACCACTTCTTTTAAAAAAAGAGGAGAGGAACTGCTATACTTTGGAGAAAATCTACTGTAATATATAGGGTCATGGAATCATTAATGATCCCCAAGGAATGTATACATTTTTAGTATTTAAATAAAATGGCAAACTCTATGCACTAGCTTATTTTTACTCTATCCCTATATTAGGTGCAAGAGTGGCTAAAGATCACACAAACATACGACAAAGTCATTGGAAGGCTAGTTTAATTTTAGCATGGGATTTTTAAGTCCATATTTAGTATAGAAGATACAACAGAACAGAAGAAAGCTAAAATTCTGGCATCAGCTAAAGCACTAAACAGATGGATTAGTAATAATAATTTAGTTGATTTAATAGTAAAAGCAGAAAATAAGTCATTGTTCTACACTTATTATTCTTATGTGCATGGGGTGCAAACTAGAATTGATAGGATTTATGCCTCTACAGATTTACTTAATAAAGCAAATTATGTAACACTATTCCTTGTCATTTATCTGATCATAATGCACTAAGTATTGACATATTAATGGATATAAGGAAATTTCAGATTATTTATAGAATCCCAGTATATATGATTGAATTAAAAGAATTTAAGAGTTACCATAAGGAACAAATCAAAAATTTTTTATCTTTGAATGATAGTGGTCATGTTAGTAAAGTCATATTACGGGACTCCATAAAATTACATATTAAAGATATAATCAGAAGATGGACTATTAATAAAATGAAAGAGTGGGATAAAGAGTTGTTAGAAATACAAGATGAAATACACAAAGCAATGTTTGAATAACAAAGGAAGACATTAGATAATACTGAAATCATTAACAAATTAATGGCAAACTATCAAACAGTTTTAATGTATAAAGTGGAGATAGATTTAGAAAAAATAAAATTGTACCATTATGCGATGACTTCAAAAATCTACACAGATTAATTAATAGAAGTAAGATGTTAAGCAAAAAGGCACAAATCAATAATAAACAAAATTCTCACACTAATAAGCTTACTTCAGATGTAGAGGAAATGCTTATAAGGATAAAAATAATAATCGCAAAGATTACAAAACTGACGTGTATTTAAAGAAAAATGTTACTAATAAACTTAATGACCACCAAATATCTCTGCTGAATAAGTCTATTACTCTAACAGAAGTTAAAGAATAGAATTATTGAGTGATGTTTTCAGGATAATTCAGAGTGACATAATAATCCTCCCTTATGAAACTTTCCTGTAATCTCACTTATACTTAAACAAGGAACAGATAATACGCTAGTTTTCTCATATAGACCCATTTCATTATTAAATTTAGAATATACAATATTTACTTCCATCTTCATTACAGGATTAAGAGATATAGTAGATACATTAAATAATAAAGATCAAGCAGGATTAATGTATGCAGTAGATTAATGTATGATAATATAAAACAGGTAGTAACTATCTTAGATTTAGCAAAATAAATGAACAAGAAATTGGCCCTAATTAGCTTAGATATCGAGAGAGCTTCGGATTCTGCAGATTGGAACTACTTGTTTAAAACTTTAGAAGTGTTTGCATTTTTATAACAATTTATTGGAATATTAAAAACTTGTATAGAGACTCCAAAGCATATGTTAAAATTGGATCTTACGTTCCTTAAGGATTCACTTTAAACAAAGGCACCAAAGGAAGGATATCCCTCATCCCCTGTACTATTTGCATTATTTATTGAACCCTTAGCTAAAAGCAATACAAATGATAGATTCTCAATTAACAAGGATAGTCAGTCTAAAATACATATTTTGCAGATATTTTACTAACCGTTAGAGATTTATATTATTCAATCAGATAAATAGATGAGGAAAATGAAAAGTTTCAAGAAGTACCACTGCTGAAATTTAACAATAATAAAACTGAAACTTTAGTGTTAAATGAATTACTAGATAGTATGTTTAAAAATAAATATAAATATAACTGGAAAGGAAAATAACTAAAATATTTAGGAATAAAAATATATCAAGATGTGAGTAAGATTATTAATAATTTTGAAAAATAATTGAAGAAGTGTTACTTCTTATTAAAAATAGAATTATTTTTTTAATTTTGAGGCTAGGTTAGTACTTATTGAAATGATCATATTCCCCAAGATCATATATATATATATATATATATATATATATATATATATATATATATATATATAGGGTCTATATTAGAATGTCGAAACCTCACTTACATGAATCCCAAAAGGCTGACACATAAACAGCAAACTGCAAGAACACTGAATGTCCTGAAGTGCAAAATTCGAAATACCGAAGTTCCATAGTTGTCCACACCATGTTTAGTGAGGTAAAACATCAGAAGGAGATTCCCTTATCCGGTATAACTCCCTAAGATAAATGTGCAATAGTTACTGACCTTAGAGTTAGAGTGCAGGTTAAGGTGAGTGCATATATAGTAATACATTCAACCTACACCTTAGGGTTAGAAGAAGGGTTAAGTGCATATATAGTACTACAGATGTGTAGCTGAATAGATACATAAATTACACTTTTCCCATACTTGGGTGTTGTTTGTTTATATTCAGATACATTTGTGTGTAATGCATGTTTGATTAGGATATGGTATATATGGGTGAAGTGTACGTATGGCTGAAGTGTGGATTATTTATTTTGTTTGGGTAGGTAGTATGTAGCGGGTGGTGGAGTTGGCCAACTATGGGAATTCGATAGTCTGAATTTCGCACATAAGGACGTTCGCTGTTCTTGCGGTTCGCTGTTTATGTGTCAGCCTTTTGGGATTTGCATAAGTGAGGTTTTGGCATTTTAATATAGACCCTATATATATATATATATATATATATATATATATATATATATATATATATATATATATATATATATATATATATATATATATATATATATATATATATATATATATATATATATATATATATATATATATATATATATATATATTGCATGCAATAGCGTTAATACATGACAAAAAACGTTAAACACAATGGAAAAATGTTAACTTTATTCTTATGGTATCCTAAAAGTTAAGAATTGCTTATAGAAATCATATAAAATTATGAGAGTATGGTGGTATTAGCTCCACATATGTAGAATCTTATTCTATTACTGCAAATGTAAACTCTATTATACTCTGGACAGACTCAACTTGCATTTGTCAATGGAAAACCATTCAGGAGCAGATTACACTAAAGTCTTATTTTATTTTGTTTTACATTCGCTAACCGGGATGGCCTGACTGGACACAGGTCCATTTTCAGCGGACTTATAAGTTTATCAAATATGATAAACTAGAAATATGTAACAATTCTTTCATCTGGTTAATAAAATTTACCTTAGAAGGAAATCCATTTCAATTTTTAGACCCTGCATATTTTAAATCAAATTTTAAAACAGTTAAGAAATGTGTTTTTAAAACTCCATTAATATCAGAATGGAAATGTTTCTGCTTTCCCATTGCATATACCTCTAGATTTAAGGAAACTCAGAACAATGTTAAAATGAATTTACTAAAAGGGAATATATTATTATTATGGTCTAATGGCTTTAAAAAAGGAAAAGCTAAGTCACCAGAATATTTAATGAAAGATTATAAGTTGGGTGAATCTGTTAACTAGTTAATATTATTCATCAGTAAGAAATTAAATGAATTTGTAGATAATATGAGTGAAGAGGAACAGTACACTATTCCCCCATTATATGAATATATGAATGCTATCATCAAAGGTAAATTGACCTACAAAGGAAACTTGTTCAGGTGATATAAGTTAAATAATAATAATAATAATAATAATAATAATAATAATAATAATAATAATTCTGATGCAAACTTCTGGGACTTTGGAGTGGATTGAGTGACTCAATAGATGGTAAGAATAAAACTTTGTTACTTAAATCAGTTAGTCAAACTTCTTCAAGTTTATAGTGGAAGATTTTTATGTAGAAATATATACATAGAATGTGTGTTTCCCTCCTGTAAAATCTCTAAGTTTAGTAAAATTACTTCTTTAGTTTTTTGAAGATATAGTAAAGATGTAAAAGCTGATTGGACACATATGTTTACGGATTGTGAAAAATTAAATGTATACTGGGAAGAGATAAATGTTTTTAAGGGGTTATGGTCTGATAAGCATTCTTTAACTAGATCTATAATACTAATGCATGTCCCAATTCCTGTATATGTAAAAGCCAAACTATAAAATATAATTTGGAGCCTTTTAACAGTTGCTAGAAAAGTTATTAAAAAAATTGGAAATCAAACTCAGTTCCTACCTTCAAATAATTAAATTAAATTAACAGCAATACTATGTAAAACTGAAAAAGAAGTGATCAGAATAAGATTTATAAATCAGACTAGTACTTGTATTGGTTAGGATAGCCTTGAAATGTTGCTATTGAAATACCAAGACTCTTAATGTGTTAATTGTATAAGGTTACCTTGATGGTTCAATGTATTCTTAACACTATTTAACAGTATGTGGTGTTGAATTTCTTCCTTTTTGTGTATATATTGTAAATATGTTAAATTAATAAAAAAATTCTTAAAACATACATTTGTATATGACATTAAGTAGTCACATTAATTCAATAAGAATGGATAATATACTGAGTGATATTAAAGATAAGTTATAAACAGTAAAACTGGAGTTAACCAACAGGAAGAAGCAGAAGTTGCAACATGTCTCAATGGATTATAATAATAGGAAGGTGTTGTTGTGGAAGTATGGAGGCACTACCAAACATGGAACAATAAGTAGAGAGCAACATTATAACATAGTATATAACTAATTTGTGAGAGCTATGAATGACTCTTCTGATGGTACAGGCTACACCATGGACTGGAACAGTGAGAATAATGATCTTCCACCTTTGCCCAATGCCTAACAAATGAAGGATATGAATCAGCATTTCCATGGTGGTTACTAACAAGGGGGGGCAACAGAATAACAGAGGACAGGGTAGGAATGAAAATAGTACACATACGACTGATAAACTGCAGCATCAGCAGTCCAGGAAACAAAGATGGCAATAAAGTCTGGGGGTGTTACTGATGTTACTGATATTTTGCCATCTTTGAACTTTTCATGAGAGACAAATATTTCTTATAATGACTTTCCAGCATACATCACAACTGTCCAGATTTTTGCCTCATATTTTTGGTCTGTTCCTCATAACATTTGTGTTTTTTTCTGGATTTTTGTGGCAAATCAGTGAGAATTGAATTCATTAAAAAATGACAGGCATTTGAGTCTCAGACTTCATATCCTTCATAATATGCATGGGAACACAATACCTTTTATTCTAGCAACTCTCTAAGTTTGTAACAACAATTTTTAAACATTGTCCCTATTTACTGGGGGCTTTGTCCAGATTCTTGTGCTAAGATGTTGACAGCTATGCTTTATAGTCACTAATTTATCTGGTTTTACTTTGTTGGGCTATCATTTTTTCATTTCTTAAATGTGGCTTAAGGTTTGTACCTACTGTTTTACTGTGATTACATATTATTAAAATTGAAATGTTGAAATTGTCAGGTAAGTTACAGTTGCTTTATTTTTCACAGATGAATAATATTATTGATATATTTATTTTATTATTAGTTTATTTTATTTACATTTGTTAACCAGATAGTTTCTGACTGGGCTGGAAGCCCATTTCCAGCAGAGACCTGGGGAGAAAAGCTCCAGTACAGTAACAATTAGGCAAGAGTCATGAAAGAGTATAGTATAATATAATACAGAGATATACAAAATCTATCAAACAAAAAATCTATCAGAGAATAAGCAAGTCTTTTAGAAGAAACAATGAGGTTATAAGCATTAGCTGCTTAAAGGTGCTGAAGAGAGGTACATGAGAAGATAGGAAAAGAAACTAGCCAGGAGCAATACAGGGGCAGAGCCAGTTACTACTGAGATAATCTTTTACATATATGGTTGAATAATTACATTAATATTAATGATGAACTTTGTAGTGAGTCTTTTGATAGTTTTTATTCTTGCATGTCTGATAAGGAATGGGTTAATGCATACTGCTTGCTTGACACTTCTAAAATTTATGTAGAGATTCACTTTATTCCACCGGTTCAGAATGATTATGTTAAACATTTTTTTAGTATGCTGAATTTTGCAGTAGAAGCATTTAATGAATTTATGAAAGATAAAACTGATTTTATTATAATCTGATTAAAAATGAATTGATTATTAACAAAAGCTGTATATTTAAACCTTCTGATGAAGGAAATAATGTAGTAATTTTAAGTCATGAACAATATTTGTATATATGTTATTTGCATCTAAATGATGTTTCTATCTATAGGAGAGCTGACATTACAAAGTATGAAGAAGCAATTAAAAAGTTTCTGCACTACTATATAGAGTATTTTAATAAAGATGACCTTGATAAAAAGTTTAATATTCATGGATCTAAGATGGCCACTTTTTACTGTCTCCCTAGGTACACAAGAATGTTACAATCCACCAGGTAGACCTATTGTGTCTGCTACTAAGTATTTTTTAAACACTATGGAAATTTTTTTACATCAATATTTGTATCCTTGTGCTGTTAAGTTGCCTTCATATATTAAAAACACAAGGGATTTTTAGCTAAAATAAGTAATATTACATGGACTCATTATATATATTTTATTACACTGCATGATAAGAGTTTATATACAACTATTAAACATGTCCAAGGTATGGAGACCCTGAATTCTTTTTAGATGTTTAAGGGTGAGTATATGTATGGTAGTTCTTTTATGAATGAACATGTATTATATTATTATAGATATATTGGTGATTTGAATTTATCTGTCAAGGGGTAAAGGTGCAGTTGAACAATTTATTATTTATAGGATAACACAGCTGGGTTTATTTTTGACAATGAAAAACTAGGACATGTATAGCTTTTTTAATGTATATTTAACTGGACTTGATAGTGAACATATTGGCTTGGATTCTGTAAAGTTCATGGAAGCTATTTGCGGACAGCACAGTACACTAAAGGAAGACTTTGGGTCTTAAAAGAGAGAAATCTAAAAACAGCGAAACCCCATGTCATCGATTTTTTTCCTAGTGAAAAAAAAATCAGTTGACCAACAATACACAATGGACTAGTTAAAACATTGCAAAGTGGGGGCTTCACCCACCACTCTCCCCTAACTAAATATACTAACTCGGAGATTGCACTACAGTGGGGTAAAGGGCAATGTCATGGCTAAGGCCAAGCAATTTTTTTCCCCTAGGAAAAAAATTGCTGACCTGAAAGTTCACTGTTTTCAGATTTCTCTATTTATGTGTTGTCGAAATGGCATTCACTGTAATGCCGTTTCGACAATCTAAAATAGACCTGAAGACTTCAGTACATCAGCTGTGGATGCAATTTCGGAAAATACTCTGAAAGCACTCTTGAGTACTTAGCTATTCAGTGTAAGATACTTAGAGATTCCATGCGTGTCATCTAATTCCAAAACACGTCGTGTGCGCCCAATATAACTGCAATGCCAACTCTGTTTCTGAAATCCTGGGTGCATGCTGTACGGTCCATAAGGAACAGAAGCTACTACTATGGATTCTGCCATGTTCTGTAACAATACTGAAAAAAAGAAAATAAAAATGCATCCTGTAGTAAATGAACTGCAACAGGCTGAAGTAATACAAGCCATAAATGAGGATGTGGCTGTGTATTGTAGAAGGCAGCCAGCTACAGTCAGAGCAAGACTGCAACTGCATCAGTTGCCAGACCAGCAAATAATTGACAGGTACTAGCTAGACAGACAACAAGTGTAGGCTGTCTGCAACATGTGTACCCCACACATGTCTGTGCATACCCTGCAAGGAAACACCATCCCCCTTGAAAGCAAAGTGTGTCTCATTCTGGGTGTACTTGCATATGGGACATTTCAGAGAAACACATGGGGTTGCTGTGGGAGTATCACAGACAGGTGTCAGCCATAACCTGGCAAAATTCCTGGCAGCAATGTGGAGCAATGTGGATGACTACATCCACTTTCCATCCACTCCCATGTAGCGTAGAACTGTTATGCATGAGTTTTACAGCACTGCAAACTTTCCCCATGTACTTGGTGCAACAGATTGCACATACAAACCTATCAAGGCACCAGTACATCCTGTAGTAGACTGATACAGAAAGCTCTGGCCATCTCTGAACTGACAGACTGTGCATGCAGCAGATGACAGCATGACAAACATCAAGGCAACACACCCTGGAAGTGTCCATGATGCTGCCATATGGAGGGAAAGTGGACTGAGGACTGCATTCCAGTGCGGTGAAATACCTGAAAGACTAGTACTGGATAAGTACAGGAACACAGTGAGGATATAGCTAAGGATACCCCTCCCAGCAATATCCATGCTGACCAAATGTGTGCTTAGCCCCCAAAACAGGTGACTGTGGTTACCTTGTACCATGAGCCATCCAACCCTGCAAATAAGGCCTACAATAGAGTACATGCAACAACCAGAAACACCATAGAGTGTATGTTAGGATCACTGAAAGCTAGGTTCAGATGTCTGGACACATCCAGAGGTGTACTATAATACACACCCGAGAAGGCAGCAGAGATGACAATGGTGTGCACTATGCTGCACAACATGCTAACTGGAGCATATAGTGGTCTTCCAGCTGCAGGTGTGGTTGAACTACCCCAAGAACCTTGGCTGTCTGAAGATCACATCCTGCAGGTATTAGAGGAGGAGTAGGAGGAAATAGGGGGCAGAAGACACAGACATAGGCAACATAGGGTGTGACCACAAGTGCAGGCCTAGGCAACACAGCAGCATTTGACCCACAACTTTGAGTCCTGATGAGCTACATATACTTGAGTGCACAGATTAAACATCAATGTTCAGGTGTTGCACCAGCACAGCAGCATGGATTGTATCTAATGGTAGTTACCCATTAGATGTTCACACTGAGCATCAGACATAACACCACAATTATAACATATAACATTAGGAAAATATACAACAGGGATCATAAACGCAGGGCACAACTGACACAGGTATGCATACAAGTTCCAGTTGTTGTAGCAGTATATGACACGCAATAGGTGATGCACAGCAGTGCAACAAATTCCTGTCTGTAAACTATAAATAGCTGAAAACAGTTAAATGATGAACAATTGGATAAACATAATGCAGAATTGTTAATATCACAAGCAAAATATATCATTTAACATATGGATAAAGTAATATAATGAATGGAATCAGCAATGTTTACTAAAACTGTTAGGCTCACATGGCATCACACATATCAAAGAACACAGACAGATGACATTGCCAGCATTCTGCACAGCAGTCATCATTACCGCAGGGTGAGAATGACACTACCAGACAGATCAACTATCTGAGTTACTCTAATGTAGTCTGGGGAACCCACACTAAGGGCTTAGATCATGGTCTTCTCTCCCCTACCAGGTATGGAAACACATGGCCTAGGTTGCTCTCCAGATGAGGATGATGGGGGTGACACCAGCATGTGGAGGTGAAGAAGCATGACTGTGACTTGACTGTCTGGTCATGACTGTCAGGGCCACAGCAAACAGGCCAGCAGTGGAAGTGTGTTCACATTGGAGCATAGACATTGCAACCCAATGGGCAAGGTTGGTTCTGCTGACAGGGGGCCTGCCTCTCCAATGTGGCTATTGGCTAAGCATAGTAACAACATGCAGATTCCTGCTTGTACTACTATAGAGGCTAGGGATTTTACTGACCATTACATAGATAAACATACTTTCATTCTGAGTAGTCAGTGATGTCCTTACCTCATTGTCTGTGCTCCTGTCCTTCATGGAGCTGACCCAGCCAGTGTGCAGCATGATCTGTGGCACAGGCAAGTGCATGAATGTCAGATCCATGACATTATTGGGAATGTTCATTTGCCTGTAGGTGTAAGTGGACACCCTCTGACACCTGCCCATGCACACCTTCTGTCACCTGCCCATGCACACACCTTGACACCTGCCCATTAACACCCTCTGACACCTGCCCTGACACCTGTCCATGCACATTAGCTGCATGCCTATATCTGCTGCGACAGCCAGTATCAATTTCTTGTGGGGAGCTGCCCACATCAGCAGCAGTCTCAACATGAAGCTGTTTTTTTCTGGCCTCGTCCTGTCCACCACTTGATGTCCCCTCAATGTCAGATTGGCTGGACAGGTTTCCTTCCACAACTGTGGCTACAGCTGCATCCACATAACTGTTACCATCTTAGCTAGACTGTATCACCATATCATGTGTGCCAGGGGCATTGCTACCATACTGAGATACATCAGATCCCATATCGGGATCACTGGACGGGATAATGGAGGACACACATCACTGATGTACTGAAAGAAGAAACGGATAACACAGATCAGGACAACATCCTTACATCACATGCTAGATATCATTAAAGACATATGACAAATACCTCACACTGCATTGCTACTGATTATGACTTACCATGAGGCTTTGTCTGTATATAGGTCAAGGAATCTATATAACAGGGAGTTGACAATTAGGTTACATAGCCAACATACATGACTTATCTGATGAATACAAACATAACACACACTTGACAAGTTCTTGTTGGAAGATGGTGCCATAGAAAAGAGATGATCTTCAACTACTGTAGGGAAAAAAGTCAGCATTATTCATGACATCTTTGCCAGCATGAACCATTTCATAGATTCATAGATTAGTACTAGGCTAACTGCCCTTTTGAGCCATTTTTTAAGCCTAGCCAATTATCCCCTGTGAGATTCAAACCCTGTACCTTGTGTTTGTAAAGCAAACACCTTGAACAGCATTAAAACATACAGTAGGTTTTACATAGACATGCTATCTGTTTGTGTACTTGATGATGATGCAGTCTGGCCTAGGAATGAGTAGAAGGACAAAGTATTAATAAAGGACAACAATACGAATAACAGCAATGACATTTCTGTAAGATAGGTAATAGCATACCACTGACAGACTCCCACTGTTCTGAGTTTATGTGTTGTAATGTGGATCCTGCAGTGGGAAAATAAAGAGAAAGACAACACAGTTGTGTATGCAGGCAACAGAATACTGACAGTATGACATGTACGACACAGTAGCAGGGGCTACAGTTACATGACAGATGTTGTACCTGTTGGCCAGATGTCCACGTGTCGAAAAATAGTGACATTAATGTCATGTATCACAGGCCTGCTACACATTGCTGCAAACTATGAACCTGTTGTGGTAACATACCTGGTCTGTATGCACTTGCACTCGCATGGCTGGGGTCCCCACTAGATGTATCTGTAGTGTACAATGTTAGGGAAATATCAGTATGACAGTAAACAGCAGTGCCATGACATGAGCCTGAGGCAATAACAGGTAGCGGTCGCAGTAACACAGGATGGAAACACTTCCCTGCCATTCCCTGCTGTTGTCCAGAAGTAGATGGACCTGTGAATACTAATGCAGACAGCATTACACATGTTGGTTGCACTGTTCTGTCTGTACTGCAGTTGTATGAGTACATATCATTACACTTACATTCATTGTAATCACCCTGTGCGGATCCGTGTGCATAGTTCAATTGTGCTGTTCTAAATTCAAAATGACAATATATGAATATGCATGCAACAGCAATATGTGATGAATTACTCTATAGTCATACATGTCATGCAAAGTAAGACATACATGTTCAGCCTGGAACTCGTACTTCTATCCCACCCCCAGGGATGCATTGCTCCTCACTCACCATATGCAGGAAGGCAAGAAATACTGTGATCTCATTGGGGGGGGTCAGTGGTGGTCCACTACTGGTGGCATCCCTAGATCTCTCATACCATTGTAACCTGTTGGATACACAGAAGATTATATCAGAGTAGCACTGTCAATAGGCCCCAGTGGATCTAGTGTGACTTCCAACCATATTAATCATGTTGGTGATGTCATCTCACACTTTGTTCTTCCATGCTGTATTCCCTGCACATCCAAGGAGTCATCATCCATGTTGTCACACTGCATCTAGTATGATGTCATTTTCCTGTGGGGTGAAATTCTCACCCTTAGGTCTGTTTGCCATCTGAAAGACAGTGATATGTACATGATTTTATTCCTGTGTGGGCTGAATTATGCAGGTGATTATGTGGACAGTGTACATCACCACAAACAGTATGCATTCCTGTGCAATGCAAAAGTCTATGAAACACTGACTGCTACAAATACTAATGTGACTTACACAAAGTAACACCAATGTCTGCATACGTAATAGTTGTAAAATCAACATAACTTGTGATATCTGTACAGGCTGTCTGAGGGATTCAAATCTCTTACACTACCTATTTGTTGAATGGAGGTCCAAAGACAACAGCATCATGCTACAGGAGTCTGCAAGTATTCTACATTAAAATACTACATAAATTATCATTTGAACAAATTTTAGAATGCATCAGAAAACCTTAGTATCTGTTAGCAGGCCACTGAGGGTGAGGATCCTTTTTATATTGAGCCAGTAGTTGTAAGACTTGATTAAGAACCATCAAGGGAGAAATATCTGTAACAGCAAAAGGACTAAGTACATATAGATACTGTCAGAATCCATAGGTTTACATACATAAACTACAGAGTAAAACATAACGGATGATCTGTAGATCCGTCTTTATGTACTGTTCACTTTTGCTATGTACAGCTGTCTATATAACTCCATATTGGAAATTAATGCATGTCCTTAATGCAGATGGCAGCACCTGCATACATAGAGGTAAATCAAACAGAACTCCAGTAAGTTACAAACATTTGTCTTAAAGCACACATTTTCAATAAAAATAACTCTAAATAGGGACATTTGAGAATGAGTAATGTTAATAGAGGTAATATTCCACAAAAAAAGAAATGTTAGCAGGTGGCAGTTTACCTTATCAGCTACCTATGATTCAAGTATCATTGAAACTAAGAGCACCTAATGTGCATCCATCTTTTGCGGCATATATAATTAATGAGGTTCATTAAAATTCCAAGTTTTGGAATCCCATTCACGTAATGTCTCAATGTTTGGCACATTAAGCAATAGCTTGGTGTAATGTGCAGGTGCTCCACGCAAATACCCAACAGGTATCAATGCATAGCAGCATGTGTAGCACATGCCCATTGTCTTCCGATGACTACAATGATAACATGACTTAAGTGCCACTTTTAAATATTGATTCTGATACATTTACAGATCAGATCATTGCTACCTGCAAACTGAGTGGGACCTCAGTGAGCATTTTTCCATTTATACTACATTCTCCATTGAAATATTAAGATGGCTACTTCCAGGAGACTATGAAATGCCTGGGCACCAAATGGACCGTGGAGGAAGCCACACAAATGTTGATCATATACACTAGAGTGAAGCATCAGATGATAGTCAGGCCAAGGAACTTTTGCAATGATCAACATCTGGAACTGGACTGCATTGGAAAATCAACAATATACAGGGATCTAAAGGACTGGAATGCAGGTTTGCCACCACTATGATGACCTGCACTGGAGTGATGTAGAGGAGCTTCATTGGAGGATTGCTGAGGTATGGAGACAGACAGTGGATGCCTTACAGTAAATGTCACAATCCTACATGCAGCTAAGCATTCCTATGAAATTTAGAGATATAGCTGTGTCCCAAATATATCAGATACATGGCTTTTAGAACAATTAAGTAGCTGTTCTGACAATTAGCTCATCTGGATAATTAAGACAATGTGGTGACTGCTTTTCATATAGGTATGGGTTCTATTCCCATGCTGTTAATTTATTTAATAATGGTCATAATATACATAATTCTGAACTTTGTAGATCTGTTTTTCAACATATAATGACATAATTTCCCATGTCCACTATAATCGTTTATCACTGATGCCTATAGCAGCTACACTGCTGAAGACTACGCATTTTGTAGTCATCCATTATATTATAACAGCTTTGCCTACTTTAGCTGTGTATGCCTGAATACTAATGCAAAAATAACTTCTTTACTTCATTCCTCCTAATAAAGAGAACAGCCTTACTACAGTCCCATTTGTTTAAGCCACGAGGAATGCCTATCTGACTGATTCCACATATGTTCTCAGTTATGTGTTGATAGCTGTTATATTATAATGGCCAATAAGTGTAATAAGTTTCCATATTCATCCATTATCCACAGGAATACAGCTAAACACAAGTACCTGTTCATAGGTTCATAGGTTGGTACTAGGCTATCGGCCCTAGGGCCTATACAAGCCTAGCCATAACAATTCCCTGGATATTTCTTCCCACAATATTTACTTCCCTGGACCCCTGTCTATAAGGGTGACTGACGTGATCCCCGGGGTGAATTTCCTATCTCCCATCCAATCATCAAGGTTCCTTTTGAAGAGGGCCAAGGAGGCGCTCTGCTTGACATGTATGGGCAGTCTTTTCCAGAGTATGGGGAGCCTCTGGGTGAGGAAATGAAACGTGCTGTTTGTTATCTTGGCTTGTAAGGAAACCAGCCAGCATGCCTATATTTTGTCATGCTTTGGGTTCATATCCACATAGGGAAACGTCATTAAATTGTTATCTTGGTTTATTTCACACATATTCAGATATTCTTCTCTACATAACTGCTTATTGATATTAACATTTATTTTGTGCATGATTACAAATAATTTGGTTATTCGTTGAATTCCTACAAATGTGTTTGTAATCTGTAATGATCTGTTAACAGCAGCTCTTTATGTGCAGGGTTAGTAAAGCTTGCTACGAACTGTTATAGGTCTGACAAAGTTTTGTGCAAAATAGTATTAATTTCAAGTGTTATCAAGTGTTGTTTTATCATTTGTTTTTAAATTCACTTCAAAAACCACCTAGCCTTATCTTCTGAGGGAGTCAGGTGGTCAAATTTACAGTTGAACTGAGGTGGGCTACCAGCCACAACTCTGAGCTGAGATACCAGATGACTAGAGGCTTCTGAGCTTCCAAAAAATACTATTTGCTGTACTTTTCTATTGCCTGCCAACCACTTTTATATTTTCTTTATTCAGTGTGTACCAAACTACATTGTTGTACTGCAATTCTCTGTTTTACTGTGCTTGTTAAATTAAATTTTATTGCTGTTTTTCACTGTTTACAAAGCGTTTTTGTCAGTTTTACTGTTTGTTAAGAATTTACTGGTATTTTTCACTGTTTATAAGGTATCTGTTCTGGTTTTCCTGGCAAGCAGTGGTTAAATAACTGATCTGTTAACTGTTTAAAACATTATTTTGAGCCTCCTTGCTGATTTTGTGCTGTTTTAAATGTTTTTTTTAGTGTCTCACTGCTATTTGTCTGCTGTTTAAAACATTCTCTAATGTTTTCCTGCTGAAACGAGGGTAGCCAGTAGCCAGTAGCTGTAGCATAGTCCAGATAAAGGCTTACTGCCTCTGAAACTATTTGTAGTGATTTGTTTGTTCTGAGCACATTTTTCAGGCCATCTTGGATTGAAGGGGCCTATCTGCACCTTTGTGAGAGAATTGTGGTGATTGGGACCTGGCTGGTAAAGGAAGGCCGGTCTAGGGCTTAGAATAAGCATGCTCATTGGTCCTTTTGAATGTTTTTAAAAGTTTTTTTCAAGTTCTTGGCTTCCGGTATTTAGGCTCTGCATTTGAACAGGTTGTGCTTGTTTGCATATTGCAGCACTGCACACTGCCACACAGTTGTGCACCAAAGCCGGACAATTAAATTCAACAAATTTTCCCTAAAACCCAGACAGAAATATTCATCAACTGAGCTCTTCTGTGATCGATTCTGAATAGCCACCCTTAGTGACAACAGTCTTCAACCTAGTGGGAGTGATTAACACTGCCTGTCCCTGGAGGAGTGGTTACTACCTAGAAGCTGTAGTTTTATTGGCCATTTTGGGTCAATTCTAAACTCCTTGATCTCTCTCTCTTAAAACCAGGCTGCTTCATGGTTTTGGCATCTTTTCAGGCTTGCTAGTTGTTGCTGAAGCACCTACCAAGAGGAGAAAATGCTGAGAGAAGAAAAGGAGCCACTTTTGTGATTTTAACTATTTTCTTCTGATTTTTTGTTAAGTTTTACTGCTTTGCCGCCTACTTTTTGGCATTTTCTGGCTTGCTAAAGTTTATATCTGTAACAGTAAGAGTACTTGGAACACATCTAGAGCCTGTTTACTGCATTTCCTGTGTTGCACTTAATTTAAAATCGTTTTTTCTCTAAAAACTGCATTTTACCTGATTTTGGCCTAGCACTCAAGTGTGGGGTCATTTATTGCACTGTTGTGATTATTTTGCTGCTTGTGTATCTCTGCTACCTTTAAACTACAACAAAAGAAAAAAAATCTTGCTTTTTCCCACTTTCTGAAAGTTAAGAAAGTTCAGTTACAGATTTGCTGTTCTGAACTGTTTGGAAGTTTCTAGAAGACCAGTGCTTGCTTGGGCTAAAGGGAAGTCTCTGTGTTCACCAGTGGGAGTGGTTAACACTGAACAGCCTGCCTGTCCCTGGAGGAGTGGTTACTACCTAGAAGCTGTAGTTTTATTGGCCATTTTGGGTCAATTCTAAACTCCTTCATCTCTCTCTCTTAAAACCAGGCTGCTTCATGGTTTTGGCATCTTTTCAGGCTTGCTAGTTGTTGCTGAAGCACCTACCAAGAATAAAACGCTGAGAGAAGAAAAGGAGCCACTTTTGTGATTTTAACTATTTTCTTCTGATTTTTTGTTAAGTTTTACTGCTTTGCCGCCTACTTTTTGGCATTTTCCGGCTTGCTAAAGTTTATATCTGTAACAGTAAGAGTACATGGAACACATCTAGAGCATGTTTACTGCATTTCCTGTGTTGCACTTAATTTAAAATAGTTTTTTTCTCTAAAAACTGCATTTTACCTAATTTTGGCCTAGCACTCAAGTGTGGGGTCATTTATTGCACTGTTGTGATTATTTTGCTGCTTGTGTATCTCTGCTACCTTTAAACTACAACAAAAAGAAGAAAAAAAAATCTTTGTTTTTTCCCACTTTCTGAAAGTTAAGAAAGTTCAGTTACAGATTTGCTGTTCTGAACTGTTTGGAAGTTTCTAGAAGGCCAGTGCTTGCTTGGGCTAAAGGGAAGTCTCTGTGTTCACCAGTGGGAGTGGTTAACACTGAACAGCCTGCCTGTCCCTGGAGGAGTGGTTACTACCTAGAAGCTGTAGTTTTATTGGCCATTTTGGGTCAATTCTGAACTCCTTGATCTCTCTCTCTTAAAACCCTACAACTCTCTTTTTGGGTGGTTTTGCGCACTGAGCAGCGTCAGGCAGCGCCGCCTAAACAGGTTTAAACTATTCCAGGCTCCATAAAGTCTGCTCTTCACTTTTTCCCTTAGAACTGTTCAAACTCTCAAAGTAATCACTCTATTCTCTTTCTAAAGCCCTGCACTTGCTCAGCTCTTATAAGGAAACACTAACTAACTAAAGCACTACACCCTCCTTGACTTCTCATAAGTATTAGACTCCCGATTGGTCCTTCCTGATCAAGTGAAAAATCAGTTCCCTTCCTTAATCTGATCAGTAAAAAAGTACAGTTCCCTATACTAATCTGGTATGTCCAAGGGTCAGTTTCAAGGTTACTCTCCAGTCCAGCTGGTGAATCTGGGAATTTTGAGGCAATGTTACAATTGCCTTATGTAAACAGACAACCCTCTCCTCCTTCCAACAAACTCTAATACATGTGAGAGATGCAGTTACACAGCCAAACTGGAGGCAGAGCTCTCTCAACCCAAGACTGTCACAATCAGTCAGGAGGAAAAGGTAACCACCCACACCACAAATCCAGTCTCACACAGACCTATTGCATCTGCATACCCAACACATAAACACACAAAAACATACTCGGAGGCTCTAAATAAAAATCTGCCTAAACAGCAAAAACCTCCTAAGCAGATATCCAAGGAACATCCACCCCTCAATACCCACAAATCACATATCTCACAAAATCAGTGTACCTCACAGTCACAGCCCATAAGGCCAAACAACACACCAAATACACTTGTTATAGGGCACTCTATTGTCTGGCACACTGATGTCCCACTCACCAGACTGAACAAGGAGAAGGTCACTGTAAGCTGCCTGTCGGGTGCCAGGACCCGCCACATAACGCAAGCACTCCGGTCACTCCAAAGCAAGTACAAGTCTGACTCCATCATTGTCCATGCTGGTGTGAATGACCTGAGACGTACCTCCCTGGACTACATGAAAAGAGACATAGAGGACGTCTCTGACCATGTAGCCCAGGATGGTATGTCCCTGACCTTGAGTAGCATCTTGCCCTCACCAAGAATGATGCCACAGTATAAAGACAAAATGATCAGTTTCAACAATTGGCTAAAGTATTGGTGTCATTCAAAGGGGATCCAGTGTCTGTCAGCCTGGGATGACATGCTCGACAAGCCATGTTGCTTCGCTAGGGATGGCTTGCACCTGTCACCCTTAGGCTTTCATATACTGGCCAAGGCTCTTGCCACCCCCATAGTGCCTTTTTTAGGCAAGGCTCAAAGGACAAACCCACCTCCATAGACAACCCAAAGATAAAAAAACTAAAGGTAATGCTACTCAATGCCAGAAGTCTAAACCTCAAGATGCACACACTCGAGACTCTCCTTAGTATGGAGAAAATCAATGTCTGTGCAGTAACAGAAACCTGGTTCAAGGCTCCTGAGAGCAACCCATTACTACCAGGTTATAACTCATACCATGCGTTTCGGCCCCAAAACTCGGACCGAAGCACAAAAGGAGGGGGAGTATCTCTATTCATCAAAGATACCTACACCTCCAGGTTAGTGGCACTGCACGAAGCATCGGAAACCATCCATGTGCAACTAACAGCGGGCAAAACTGACTTTCAGTTTGTAGCTTGCTACAGAACACCCTCCCTATTACAGGAACCCCACTTGGCATTCCTGAGAACACTGGAGAATATGAAGGTCTCTCCAAACACTATGCTATTGGGTGACTTCAACTACCCAAACATTGACTGGGAAAACTACTCAAGCCCAAACACCCAAGCCCAATGGTTCCTTGAATTTATAAACTCTAACGCAATGGAACAACTGGTCACCACTCCCACAAGAGGGAACAACATATTGGACCTGGTCATCACCAACATGGGGACTCTATGTTCCACACCAGAGGTAAACCCCTCATTGGTAAGATCAGACCATAAACAAATTTCCCTGGACATCCATATCCCGTCCCCAACCCCAGCCAAGGAAATCACTGTAAAGAATTTCTCAAAAGCCAACTTTTCACTTCTCAAGACTGAGGTGGAATCATTCAAAACCCCTGGGCCAGAGGGTAATACAGCCCAATCCGCAGAATCATTTACAAATGCATTCTATGAGCACCTGCAGGAATGCATGGATCGTGCTATCCCAAATAAAACCAAGACTCACTCCTCCAAAAACAGGAGACCGGTCTGGTGGACCCCAGCCATAAATAAGCTATACAACAGAAGGAGGAAGCTACTACATGACAGAGCAAAATCCCAAAAAGGGAAGGCATCTCTGATCAGTATTAGCAAGAAACTTTGATCCCTCATAAAATCATCAAAGGCCAGTTTCGAAAGAAAAATTGCCCTAGACACTAAAGATAATCACAAGGCCTTCTTTAGTTATGTCAGAAACATGGGCGTAAACTCCCAGATATGCTCTGAATTGTTGCATAATGGTACAAAATATACCGAACCTACAGACATAGCCAACATCCTGGCAGACAGATTCAGAGCAAACTTCTCCCCCCCCAAAGGAGCAAACGCCTATCCCAACTGAATGTAACCTCCCTGACATCACAGATGCACAGGTGAAAGCTGCCCTCTCCAAAGCAAAAAACACAGCATCTATGGGACCGGACGATGTCCCAGGCTGTGTCTTATATGAGCTCCAAGACGTACTGAACCCTCACATTAAGTCACTGTTCAAACTTAGCCTTACTACAGGATATGTACCCAAAGAATGGCGTACAGCTACAGTGGTCCCACTCCACAAAGGTGGTGCCACAACGGACCCCGGAAACTATCACCCCATAAGCCTGACTAGTCTGGTCTGTAAAGCTATGGAGCATATTATCATGGAACTCATAAACAAAGACACTGGGAGCCTCCAGACACTGGACCCTACCCAATTCGGCTTTGTTAAGGGCAGATCTTGCCTCTTAAACCTAGTTGATTTCTTTGAAACAGTTACCAAAGCCATAGATGAGGGCAAGGTAGACCACACAGCATACCTGGACCTCGCAAAAGCCTTCGACACAATACCCCACTCGGGCATCATAAATAAGCTTACCAGCTTAAATATCAACCCCTATATCACAAGATGAGTTGCAAACTGGCTCAGAGATAGAACCCACATGGTCAGAATCGCAGGTGCCATGTCCGAATCCAAACCAGTTACAAGTGGCGTCCCACAGGGCTCAGTTCTGGGACCTCTCTTGTTCAGTATATACTTCTCTGAGGTTCAGGCTAACACGGGGGGCTTATGGCTGACAAAGTTCGCAGATGACCACAAACTGGGGGCCATAATCGAATCTCCAGCTGACACAAGCATCCTCCAAAAGGGTCTCACAGAGATGGATGCTTGGTGCCAGAGCCACGGCCTCAAGATAAATGCTAAAAAGTGCATAGTCATCCCCTTTGGGAAAAACAAGGTGCCCACAAATTACCACATAGGTGGTAATCCATTAAGTACGGAAGAAGTAATTAGAGATTTGGGGACCAACGTAGCTAGTAATTTCTCCTTTGATAATCACGTTGCCAAAGTGGTTAGAAAGACCTTCTATATAGCCCACCTTATCATGAAAGGGTTCGCATCTAGATCAAGAGAGGTCATTGTGCCCCTCTACTCGTCACTCATCAGGCCCATAATTGAATACAATGCCCCTTTTGGGATGTACCTTACCCGACACCTGCAGCAACTGGAGAGACCCCAAAAGTACCTCACCAAGAGGATCATGGGCTACAAACAGATGTCCTATGCAGCTCGACTAAAGAAACTCCAGCTCTACTCAGTTGCTTACCGCCTACTCAGAGGCGATCTATGCCTGATGTACAAAGCCATGTCAAACCCACAATTAATGGACATGCTCCACCTCAAAAAATCCAAGTCCCTTAGAGCTACATGCTCCAGGGACCTAAACCTCAGCACAAAAATAAATAGGACATGCTGGAGGGACAGATTCATTTCCCAGAGACTCCCCTCACTCTGGAATAGAATCCCAATTCATGTTAGACATAGCCCCTCGCTGACCCTCTTCAAGCGAAATTTGGATGCATGGATGGGAAATCGCAAATTCACCCCTGGGACCTCTCCTGTGTCCTTGCTAGACAGAGGCACAGTAAAATAATCTTAAAAGGGTACCTTCTGTGACCTACTTTACAGAGGCACAGTAGGCTAATCTAATAGGGAGGCGGAAGCCAAATACACTCTGGCTAGGCTTATAAATGCCCTAGGGCAGATAGCCTAGTATCTACCTATGAACCTATGAACCTATGGACAGTTGGACTACCTTTGTTTCTCGCACCAGCCTTGTTGACTTGGGTCTCTTGAGGCAGTGTATCAATTGCCTCATGTATAACCCTCTATTAATAAAATGCTCTAGTACAGAGTGCAAGAGATGTATTTATACCAAGAATCTAGAATCCATGCTCTCTCTCACTCAAAACAGTAGCACGAAGGTTGTCAACTCACCCACCACTACATATCCTCATCGTACCACTACTCATACATGTAGTATGTATCAAACACGTAAATGCACATATGCAGAAGTTCTCTCAAAAAACTTACCAAAACATCAGAGACCTCCAAACTGCAAGACTTCTACAACTAACACAGTCCCCACGGCACCCATGACATATAGCAACACCAGTGTCTCACTTACCAAGCCTAGAAAGGCGTAACACTTAAAATACAAATTTTCTTGTCATTGGAGACTCAGTAGTGATACACACAGATGTCCCACTCACCAGGCTGGACAAGGAAAAGGTCATGGTCAGCTGCCTGACTAGTGCCAGGATTTGTCAGATCACACTTGCACTCAGGACTCTCAGCAATAAGTATCGTTATAACGCTATCATAGTTAATTTTGGTGTGAATGACCTGAGATGTACCTCACTGGACTATATGAAGAGAGACATGGTTGAGATCTCTGAGTATGTGTCCCAGGCAGGTATGTCCCTAGCCTTGAGCAACATACTACCCTCACCTAGAATGATGATACAGTATAAACAAAAAATGATTTCAATAACTAACTCAGTTTTTGGTATCATTCAAAGGGGATCCAGTTTCTGTTAGCCTGGGAAGCCATGGTCAACAAATTTTGCTGCTTTGCCAGAGATGGTTTGTACCTGGAACCTCTAGGCTTTCTGCTATTAGCAAAGGCTCTTGCCTCCCCCATAGTGTCTTTTTAGGCAAGGTCTCAAAAATGACATTACCAACGTGTCAGAACAAAATAACAGTCATGTTGCTAAATGCTAGAAGCTTAAACCAAAAAACTGCACTCCCTGGAAGCACTTCTATCACTAGAAGATGTAGATGTCTGTGTAGTCACAGATACCTGGTTCAAGACCTCAGAGAGTATCCCAGCCTTGCAAGGCTACAATGCCTTCCACACCTTTAGACTGCAAAATGAACATGTGAAAACCAAAGGAGGCGGTGTTTCAATCTATATTAGAGATAAATGCACCTCCCGTGTAGTTAGACTGGACAACTCCATGGAGTTACTCCAGATCCATGTTACAGTGGGTAAGACCCCCATTAAAGTCATAGCTGGTTATAGATCCCCCTCCATAGCTCACGACACCCATGAAGCCTACTTGACAAAACTGGAAACAATCCAAATTCTACAGAACACACTGGTTATGGGGGATTTCAATTATCCCACCATTAACTGGGAAACCTATGCTAGCCCTAGCTTGCTAGCACAAAAGTTCCTTGACTTTGTTAATTCAAATGTCCTGGAACAAATTGTCTATACCCCAACAAGGGGAACAAACATTCTGGATCTGGTTCTCATCAGCATGTCAAACAGATGCACTGTCGCAATTGCTGGACCCTCATTAGTTAAAACTGACCAGAAATCAGTCACCTTCAAGCTAGCACTAACACCAGAACTCACAAAGGGTGAAATCAGACTAAAAAACTTCACCTAGGCAAACTATACCCTCCTAAGTGAAGGTAAAAATGCATTCCAAGCCCCACCCCAATCTGGCAGTGGTAACTACGCCGAAGCTTACACTACAGCCCTGCACAATCACTTGTATAAGTGTATAAACTCAGCCGTACCAGAAAGAATCAAAGCCAGAGCCCCAAGTAAAAATAAGCTGCCATGGTGGACATCCAGCATCAACAAACTTTACAATAAATGCAAAAGGTTGCTGTCTAAGAAAACAAAGACAAGCCCCCAACAATGGAAAATCACCCTCCTCAGCCTCAACAGGCAAATAAGACAACTTGTCAAATCCTCCAAGGACTCCTTTTTGAGAAACTTAGCAAGTACAGCTAAGGATAACCATAAGGCCTTGTACAGCTACATACATAACCTAAAGGGTAGGACCCAAACATGTGCAGAACTAGTAGCCAATGGTATCACACACACTGACCCCCCACAGAGATAGCAAACCTGCTAGCAGATAGTTTTGGCAAAAAACTTTCACTCCCTTATCCCCTCCTAACTTACAACAAACCTTCCCCCAAACTCACCCACCCTCCTACATATCTGAAGAGGAGATCCTCAAAGCCATGTCCAAGGCAAAAAACACAGCCTCTATGGGATCAGACAACATCCCAGGCTGTCTTCTAAGCAGGATAAAACATGAACTAGCATCACCACTAAGTACCCTTTTCAATCATAGCCTAACCACAGACTTTGTTCCTGCGGAGTGGAGAACAGCTACAGTTATTCCCCTCCACAAAGGTGGCCTAGCAACAGACAGGGGGAATTACAGACTCTTAAGCCTGACCAGTCTAATCTGTAAGGCCATGGAACGCATCACAATGGACCTCTTAAATAAAGACATAGGTGACCTCCAACCCTTGGATCCTACCCAATTCAGCTTCCTGAAGGGCAGATCCTGCCTGTTAAATCAGGTGGATTTCTTTGAAAATGTGACTACGGTAATTGACGAGGGCAGATCTGTGCACACAGCATACCCTGACCTGGCAAAGGCTTTCAACGCAATCCCACGTTCAGGTATTACCAATAAACTTACCAAACTGAACGTAAACCTTTTCATTGTAAGATGGGTTGTCAACTGGCTCACAAACCAGACACATACTATCAAAGTGGGTGACTCCACATCAACCAGCAGACCTGTTATCAGTGGGGTGCCACAGGGGTCAGTGCTGGGCCCCCTACTGTTTGGTATATACTTCTTAAAAGTTCAGGTCAAAACTAAGGGGTTGTGGCTGGCCAGTTTTGCAGACAACTGCAAACTAGTTGCAATCATTGAATCCCCAAATGATGTCGGTATGCTCCAGGAGGGTCTCACATAGACCAATGACTGGTGTATTAGTCATGGACTCAAACTGAATACAAAGAAATGCATCATCATTTCCTTCAACACAATGTCCCCTCACACTATCAAATCAACAACAATACCCTAGGTACCCATGAAGTGGTAAGGGACCTGGGATCACAAGTTGACTGCGACCTTAATTTCAACCACAATGTGTCTACTGTAGTAAGGAAAGCTTTATCTGTAGCACATTTGATTAGCAAAGGCATCACCTTGAGAGCAAAAGAAGTTATAATCCCCTATACTCAGCACTTATCTGGCCCATAATTGAGTATAATGCCCCATTTGGCATGTACCATACTAACCACCTACAGCAATGAGAAAGACCTCAGAGGTTTCTAACAAACATCAATGGTCTCCAGCATGTGCCTTACACAGACTGACTAAAGTCCTTGTCACTATATTCTGTATCGTACTGACTTCTTAGGGGAGACTTATGCCTGGCCTACATAGCAATCCAAGGCCCAAACCTAAAGAACTTGCTGCATATCTGTAAAGCAAATGAGACTAGGGCTACCCACTCCAGGGACCTGATTATGGCTTGTGACCTAAATAGGACATGCTGGAGGGACATATTTATCTCCGTGCAACTGACGCTTCTTTGGACCAGGCTATCAGTTCATGTGATACAGAGTACCTCTATAACCCTGTTCGAGAGGAACCTGGATGAGTGGATAGGGCACCATAAATTCTTACCAGGGATAGAGCCCACAATCATCCTGGACATGGGCAGTCATCACTAAATGTAATCTTGGTTATTGACTAGCATTTCTATGGTATTACATTGGGATGAAACGGCTAGGCTTAAAATGACCTCCAGGTCTACAGCCTAGAAATCTCCTATGATCCTATGAACAGGGACATACAGTGATGCATTTGCTTTATGATGTGCACTTTGCCAAGGAATAACTTTAAATCTAGTCATCCTACATATCTTACTGTGTCCGTGATGTGTACCATCTCTTATGTCTCTGTAAACTTAAGCTGTGTGATACATGCTGTCCCACTGTCTGATGAACAAAGGGTTTTCCATCGCTGTTAATGGTTGTGACTGCAGTGCTGACATGAATTCATTCTTGCTAAGTATTTACCTATATGCCCAGCATGTGTTCATTTTTTGAAATCCTAAGCCATGATCCATATTAGTAGTCCATCCATGTCCAGGTGATGTCATAACCCCAAGTCTTTTCACTGCATTCACAACACACACACACTCTCAGTAGAAATGGATTACCTAGGCAGGTAGGTGTCATGGTTAGAGTTTGGATATATGTTAGAGTTGTAGATTTGAATCTCATGTCCTCCAAAGTGTGTTCAAAGATGTAAAAGCCCATGTGTAACATTACAAAATGTGTATGGCGATTATCTGCTGTTCAGAAGTACATTTTCTAGAACCTGAGCTGAGCAATGTATATTTCTGTTGTTTGAGGACTACATCATTCATAGTTGCTCTTTTCTTTTTTCAGGCTTTGAAGGCTGGACTCAGAATTGTAACCTGTGCATCGAGCAAATGCATAGGCTTGAGGACCAGCAGAGGGAGAGAGGTATGCTGCTTAAATTTTCTGTTTTGTTAAATTAAGTGCATCTGATTCTTGTCACAGGCTTGTATTTTTTTACATTATCATGTATATTGTTTAGAATATCTGAATAACCCATCATGCGTCAGTAAGGTAAGTGCAATAATCACACTATGCCTATGTTTAAAAGTCTGACTGAAATACAAATATGTTGAAATATTTACCATCAGTCCATGCTTTTGGAAGATAGTCTTTGAAATGCAGGCCACAACCTAAATTATAGACAGGTTTGTATATTTGTCACAAATATTTTGAGGTGAATGTTTTATATACAAGTCTGTAATGCTTTGATTGTTGTTTATATGCACTGGTTGCTACATTTGTGTGTCTTTAGTAATCAGTGTGTTCTACATTGTCTGCCTACTCATAGACTAAATGGTTGTGAGTGTTCACACTGTCATTTACTGTGATGATTGAACATTATAAGTATTTGTTATTGATTTATTCATTATATTGATGTGGGTTCAGCCAATTACCATGTTGCCTGGCTCAGATGTTTGTCATATGGCTTAACTAGTTTCCACAATATTGACATCTTGCTTTGTCTTCATTTTAACAATGACACTTGGTGGTTGTTCATATGATTCATTACATGCACAGACTGCAATTTATATTTACACACTTATAAAACGTCTGAGGAAACACATGCAAGGGAAAAAGAAAGTAATAATGACATGCTGCCAGACACTCAGATGAACAGTTTACTGAGCCAGACAACATTATTAAACAGTGCAGGTCACAATAATAATGTTATCTTGATGTTCACAAGCTTTTATTTTTCCATATTTCAGTTATGTTAATGTGGCATGAGGTAGTGTCGGGCATGATTCCATTCAAATGTCAGGAAATGTTACATGTGCTTGCTTTGCATATGTTTGCCATGCTGCATGCTAGCCAATATTCAAATGTTCAGGTGATGTCATGATTCCCACTGGTAAATGGCCTTGATTGAACTGCTCACATTGGTGATGGATACATTCTCCCTGACATTTTCTGTTATTGGACATGTCCATAACTACAGATAAAGTGACATAGGGAAGATATTGTGTGCATTAGGAGCCATTCAATGGAAGTAATTGTGTTGATTATAATTGTGCTGCTTGCTAATGTTTGTACCATTTCAAACTGAACTGTGTTTTAAATAAGAAATTTGATATATGCTACTATACCTTCAGTCACATATTTGTATTTGCAGAACTGACAAGTGGATGGGGTGTTACTTAAGTATGTTGGCTTGCAGATGTGCACATCATTTTCATTTTAAGGTTAACTATGATCTTCATGGGAGTGTGTGGTATGGTAGACATTTGATTTCATTTCTGTCATGTTTTGCGACTCATCTTGCCAGAGCATGAGACTCATGGACAGATCAGATGCAGATGATGAGCACATTCTAGGCCACTGTCAGAGTCCTCAGATGATAATGATGATGATGATGACAATGAGGAAGCTGGACCTGCACCTGCCTGAGCCATCATGCCTGCTGCATCCCAGAGGAGAATATGCCAGGACAGGAACAGAGATGATAGTTGGGAGGAGATCTGAGAGGTTGTGACTGATGTGTTTTGAACACAGATGAGGGACATGATGCAGAACTTCTCCCAGGATATGGAACATGCTATGCCTGATTCATTCAGGGAGATAGCCTGGGAGATCATTCATGAGGCTCATCCCCAAACACCTGGTCCCTCAGGACAGTAAGTATTGTCTATGTGCTCCAATTGTGCAATGCTGCCAACATGCTGTCTCTCTTTCCCATTTACACACCATGTGGTACATCGGGCAACAAGCAGTCATTGTTTCTGTAGCAGTTATGGGTTTTACAGGCTCAGGTTGCTAGCCCAAGTTCAACCCCCCCGGAGTGTGTGCCACTGTGCTGATTGCCATATAATTGATTGGACTGTATATACACTTTTGTGCATGCATACCATGTAGCTACCATACTTATGTGTTACATGTACAAACATACCATGCAGATATGTGACATTTAATTATGTTTCAATGTGTGCATGACACACATTGAAATATTACTCTTTCCTCCCACATTCGTCTGTCCATGCATTGTTGCAGCTAGTGCTGCAACAATTAGCCTGTAGACATGTTTTACTGAAGGAAAGTGACAAACAGATGTTGTTCACATTTCAGCACTACCACTAGGGTATGGTTAGGATTTGTGTATTGCCAGATCATGTATGTGCAACAGAAGAACATGTAATTTCCCATGTGTTTCGGATGGCAGTTGTCATGCTTTCTCACTGGCATAATGTGTTGCTGTCTGCCAAATTTTGGCAATGCTGATGCCATGTGGGGTCATATACAGGTATGTCATACCTAAGGGCAGTCCTCCTTTTCTGAATGCATCAATCGCCAATGTAGCATTAGTGTATGCACCGTAGTAAGGATAATTTATTCTGTAACAGAACATTACTATGTGTATGTTTCATTTCCACATCCATTGTTGGCAGCAAATTTAGCTACTTTGTTGCAACAGGAGGCTATTTTGGATTTTAGTGCAGAGCTTAGGTTTGTAAGGATAACTAAGGCATATAGGAGGGTTGGAAGCAAATAGGATGAGGCTAGGGTTTTTCTTGCTGGATCTGTAAGGTACTGTTTTGCTCTGTAAAGGGAGTCAAGTTTCTGGTGAGTCTTTTTTAATTGTTTGAAGAATATGTTGATCTAATTTAAAGATTGCCATTTATTACAATGCCCAGTAATTTAGTCTGTGGTACTACCCCAATTTTAATATTATTTGCTGACGTAACCAAGAAGATTGTTTTGCTGGAGAGAATGTTTTGGGATGAAGAACTTCAATTTTGTTTTATTGGATGAAGAACTTCAGTTTTGTTTTATTGGGATTAAGGAGTACACTTGAATTTTTCAGTCAGCTTTTGACTGCAGAGAAATAAATTTGGGCGATTTCTTGTAGTCTGGATATTGTGGGGACTTTACATATTAAAGTCGAATCATCTGCATATTGTACTATATTTGCATGGCGTATGATAGTATTACGCTTGTTTACAAAAATATTAAAAAGAAGGGGTCCTAGTATGTTCCCGAGGGACACCTATGGTAACTGAAAGAGAGGAAGAGCAGGATAAAAGCACTCACATCAAACTAAACAAACAACTCAGAGGTCAAATAAACTCTACCAAAGCCAAATTAGAGGTAAGTTTGGCCTCCCAGGCCAAGCGCAGCCACAAAGTATTCTTTAGCTATGTCCACAACCTCAAAGGCAATGCACAATAATCTGCTCTCGGAAGCACAGCATGGTTTCAGACCCCCCACAACACAACTGTCCTCCTTCACTTCACCAACATGATACAGCACCATAGGAACAATGGTAACCTGGTGTCAGCTATGTTCCTAGACTTATCCCAATCTTTTGACACTGTCATACCAACATTTACTCACTGAACTCTCTTCTGTATGTGTCTCTCAATCCTCTCTTAAATGTTTCCTTAGTTATCTATCTGGTAGGCAACAAGCAGTCAAATAGGTTCACAGGTTCATAGGTGTTTACTAGGCTAACAAGCAACAAGGGCCTTTTTAAGCCTAGCCATGCATCCCAAATCTCTTGACAAGTTCTGATACCCTTGGTAAGTGTAAGCATGGGCCTGGGAGATTAACCATTTACAGGTTACCTGTGTCCATTAGAGACATAGGTGCCAAACCAGGGATGAATTTCTGGTTCCCATTCAATTGTCCAAGTTGCTCTTGAATTGGGTTAGGGAGGAACTCTGCTTCACATGGATGGGGAGCCTGTTCCATAGATGAGGTAGTCTCTGGGATACATACCTATCTCTCCAGCAGGTCCTATTTATATCACAGGCAAGGTTTAAGTCTTTAGAAGGGGTGATGCTGGTGCTGTTTTTTGTGGATATGCAGGAGGTCCATTAGAGTGGGGTCTGACAATGCCCTGTATGTCAGGCATAGATCTTCCCTCAAATGCCTGTAGGAGACAGAATACAGGGATAGGGCCTTGAGGCAGTCTGCATAGGACATTTTTCTTATGTCCGGTATTCTTTTAGTGAGGAACCTCTGTGGACGTTCTAATTGTTGGATATGCCTGGTTAGGTACATACCAAAGGGGGCATTGTACTCAATGATAGGTCTGATGAATGCCAAATACAGTGGAACAATGACGTCCTTGGAGTTAGATGCCATACCTTTGTTTATAAGTTGCGCAACATAGAATGATTTCCTCACCACTGTAGACATGTGATGATCAAAGGCTAGATTACTATTGATGTGTGTCCCTAAGTCCCTGACAACTGGGTCAGCTCTAAAGGGTGCATTGTCAAAATGATAGTCACCAAGGATGGATGACTTCCCAAAGGATACTTTATGCATTTCTTGGCATTTAGTTTTAGTCCATGGCTCTGACACCAGTTGTTTGTCTGCGTCAGCCCCTCCTAGAGAACATTTGTGTCAGTGTGAGATTCAATGACAGCTCCTAATTTGCAATCATCTGCAAATTTAGTCAGCCAGAGAACACTGACATTGGCCTTGACTTCTGAGAAGTAAATGCTAAAAAGGAGCGGTCCAAGGACTGATACCTGAGGGACTCCACTTGTGACTGGCCATTTTGTAGAGGTGGACTCCCCAGTTCTAACTTCCTGGGTCCTGTCTGTGAACCAGTTGGCCATCCACTGGGTGACATACGGGTTTGTACCTAACCTTCTGAGTTTGTCAACAATGCCTGATTGGTGTATTGTATCAAATGCCTTGGCCAGGTCAAGGTAGGCATTGTAAATGATTTTGCCCTCATCCATTGCTTTGGTGACCTTCTCAAAGAAGTCCACCAGGTTGAGTAGTCATGATCTGCCCTTGACAAAACCAACCTGCCTTGGGTCCAATGTCTGGAGGTTTACCGTATCTCTGTTGATCATCTCCATAATAATTCTTTCCATGGCTTTACATATAAGACTGGTGAGACTTATGGGTCTGTAGTTTCCAGGGTCTGTAGATGGCCCAGCCTTGTGCAGAGGGATGACTGTTGCCTTTCTCCATTCATGAGGCATGAAGCCTCATTGGAGGCTACAGTTAAACAGTAATTCCAGAGCTGCTGATAGATCATGTTTCATGCTGTTCAGAAGACATCCTGGAATATTGTCTGGGCCCATTGAAGCAGTGTTCTTGGTCTTAGAAAGAGAGCATTAAGGACCTGTTCCCTAGTAATAGCAGAGGGACTTATGTTTGATGATATTTCCTGAGGGAAGGTTGAGGGGGAGAGATGAGAGGGGTAAAGTTGGAGCTGAATTTATCAGACAGGAGGTTTGCTATATCTTCTGGCTCAGTATAGGTGGGTCCATTTACAATGAGCTCTGCACACAATTGTGTACTGCCTTTGAGGTTGTGGACATAGCTAAATAATGCCTTGGGATTGTCCTTGGCATGGGAGGCCAAATTTACCTCAAATTTGGCTTTGGTAGACTTTATTTGTCCTCTGAGTTGTTTGTTTAGTTCGATGAGAGTGTTTTTATCTTGCTGGGTGCTGCACCTCTTAATTTCTGCCATGATCTTCTTCCTTCTGTTATACAGTCTGTTGATGTTGTGAGTCCACCAGGGTGGCTTGTTTTTTGAGTTAGTTCTGTATTTCTTCCTGGTGGGTTACAGCTCGCTCCATACAGCTACTGACATGCTTGTATAAGGTTTTTGTGAATGGTTCCACATAGGCACCAGTGTTCTCATGCTTTATGGGGGCTTGAAATGTTGCCAGGTTATCATTTAATAGTAGGAAGTTAGCCTTAGAGTAGTTCCTGAATGTTCCAGGGTTAGCTGGAGTTCCATGTTTTATTTTTACTGCAAAAGGGACCATTTTGTGGTCCAACCTTACCAGAGAAGATATTACACTAGGGGGTGAGCAACACTCTCCAATATTAGTGAAAACCAGATCCAGAATGGTTGCACCCCTAGTCGGTGTTCTGAAAGTCTGGTCCAGGGAGTTTGTGTTTACAAAATTCAAGAATGTCTGTGTCTGTACATTTGGTGTCATATATGATTCACAGTTAATAGTCGGGTAATTAAAGTCACCCATGAATATGGTACTGTGTTGGATGATGAGTGTTTCCAATAAGTTTAAATACACGGTATGAGTTTCCTGTGTATTGGAGTGGAACCTATAGCTTGCAAGGAAGTGGTACTGGATTTTGCCTATGATGATTTGAATGTGGTGAAGCTCAAGTGCATTGTCCTGTCTGACGGGTCTATATTAGATCACCGAATGCTTAGGTTAGCGAACGGTGATTAATCGACCCCATGTAAGCAAAAGCTTACAAAACCGAACTGTCAGAAAGGGAAAAAAATTGCTGTTCCAACAAAAAAAAAATAAAAAAGTAAACACTTTAATACATGATATTAAGACCGCACTACAGTGCCAAAAACAGCAAACTACCGAAGCAGCCAAGCAAATCCTTTCCCAGGGAAAGAATTTGCTTCCATGCCGCTTTGATATTTTGCTGTTTAGGCATTTACAGCACGACCAAGTCGCATTCGCTAACCTACATCTTCGGTCAGCTGATAGGAACCCTGTCTGACTGACCTTGAGGTATATTTATTTTTGATGTAAATCAAGACACCTCCACCTTTAGTCCCTTTCTGTGTAGTAGCTGGTTTAAATGTGTGGAAGGCATTATAACCTGGCACTGTTGATGTGCTCTTTGTGGCTTTAAACCATGTCTCAGTGACCGCACAGATATCAGCATTATCTAGGGTGAATAGAGCTTCTAGGGAGTAGGTTTTATGTTTAGACTCCTAGCACTGAGCAGTAACACTTTTAGATTATCTTGGTTTTGATTTGCTATGTCGGAAATACTTTCAGTTTGGCGTTGCCTAAAAAAGGCACTATGGGGGATGACAATGTTTTAGCGAATATTCAAAAGTCTAGTGGGGACAGGTGTAGACCATCCCTGGCAAAGCAGCATGGCCTGTTAACCATCTGCTTTCATGCTGACAAATATTGCACCCCCTTATAATGACACCATAAACTAAGCCAATTGTTAAAGTCAGTCATCTTTTGTTCATTTTGTGGCATTGTCCTTGGAGAAGATAAAATGTTGCTCAGTGCTAGGCTCATACCAACCTGGGACACATATTCCAAGAGCTCCATGATGTCTCTCTTCATATAATCTAGTGAGGTAAGTCTCAGGTCATTCTCACCCACATTGTCTATGACTGAGTCATACTGGTACTTGTGGTCCAGTAACATGAGTGTGTGCATAATGTGGTGGATCATGGGTCCTGATAAGCAACTGATTGTGATTTTCTCCTTACTCAACCTGGTGAGAGGGACATCTGTGTGTCTCATAATGGAGTCTGCAATGACCAGAATGTTGGATTGTGTGGTGGTTTGCCTTATGGGTTTAGAAGTAGAGGCTCCATGAGCTGTGTATGTATGTGTTGATGTGGGTGTTCTTTTTAAACAGTGCATTTGAGGCTGCTGAGGGTATTTGTTATGTGTACTTTGTGAAGACTGGCAGAGATGGGTGAAGGCTGCCAGCCTAGCCAGATAGAATTTTAGACATAATTCTATCATTTGTAAATATGAATGTGAATCACAAGCTTGTCTTAAATGTAAAGAAATACTGTTACATGTGGAACTTGAAATAAATGTGAAATTCTTTCTATTGTTTTAACCAAGAGTTAAATTGCTAGACTTAAACATGCAAATGTATTTTTATTGGTCTGTTCCTGACCAGCTGCAAGATAACAAAATGGAGATGTTAAGAATGTAAATTTAGTTAATGTGTCAGCCTGGGAACACCAGGAAAGTGTAAAAGATGATATAATGTTTATCAGAACTGCAGTGTCAATTTAAACAGTAAGAACCAGAGATTATGAAGCATTTTTGTCTGGACATCCAACTCAGCACTGCCTTATGCTCTCTGTATATAATTAGTATGTTAGAACTCTGTTTTCTCCTAGAAGTAGCTAGGCATTAGAAAATATTAGACTAAGTGTTTTTCTGTTATGTCAGAACTGTACTACTGATTTATTTTAAGTATTTCTGTGTGATCTCTGAACTTTTGACTAGCACTGCATAGTAGAAAGCATTGTCATTTGGTTTTATTTATTATTAAATATTTTAAAACCTTTTAACTGTGGCTGGTTTGTGTAGAGATAAGTTAGGCTCTAGAGTACATTGCATATTTATAGAGTTTACTGTCCAAGTCACTCCAAATAAGTCTTGACTGATTAGTCACACTTACCAATAATAATATTGCACAGTAATAATTGGACACCCTTTTAAGGGCCTTTGAGTAGCTGATAAATATTAGCTGAGTGGTGGCAAGTGGTACTACCGTATAGTCTGGGTAAAAGGGACACAGCTGGAGAACCTGTGCCAGCATTCCCCAGAAGTGTCTGTGTGGTTGTGCAAACTCTTATTTCAAAGTGTATGTGTGTGTGTGTGTGTGTGTGTGTGTGTGTGTGTGTGTGTGTGTGTGTGTGTGTGTGTGTGTGTGTGTGTGTGTGTGTGTGTGTGTGTGTGTGTGTGTGTGTGTGTGTGTGTGTGTGTGTGTGTGTGTGTCAGCTACTTGGGCAGGGACACGAAGCATTGGTTGGACAGAGAGGGTGCTGGAGATTTTAGCTTGCCTAGCTAGGCTGAGATCTGGACCCTATAGCTGTGCCTGTGGGGAGTCTTATTGGGGACCAAGGGAGTGACCAGCCCCAGACTGACTGTGATCTCTGTGTGCTCTTAAGGGAAATTTCACTTTACTGTGTGTATTGGTTATCCTTTCCTCTCATATGAGACACCCTTTCTGGTGTTAGTTCTGAGGATTGAGGCTCCTTGATTGCTGGGCCAGGGCACGGGTGTCAGATATTAATTGGTTGCAGTGGTTGGGATATCCTCACATATAAATTGGTGGCAGTGGTGGGATATCCACATCACATATTAATTAGTTGGCAAATACTAATTGGCTTGTAGTGGTGTGGATTGAGTGAATCGTCTAGCTTGTGTACAGTGAGATTTGAAGGTGTCTTGTACTCTAAAACAGCCACACAGTGAATACTCAGAGTTCAGATCACAATTGTTTTATTTCTTTTGTTAGTTTAGTTAGTCAGGGTGAGCAGGCAGCATGTCAACAGAGGAGTATGGAAAGCTGACAGGGAGCCAGCTGGCAGAGATGTGCCAGGCTAGGGGACTGGTGCATGGAAACCTGACTAAGGCAGATCTGATTGCAGCCTTGGTTACAGCTGCATCTGAAAACAGCAACCAGGAGGACAATCAGACTGGCAGTGGAGATATAATTCCCTCGGAGAATGGACAGCATAACCTTTCTGCAGTGGACTTAAAAATCCAGCTGGAGCTAAAGAGACTTGAGTTGGAGGCCAGGCATGTGGAATTAGAAGCAAATGAGATACTGCGACGTTTGTAGGCTGAGGAGAATGAAAAACTGTTATGTCTGCAAGCTGATGAACAAGAAAGACAGAGACAGCATGAAAAGGAGATGATGACTGTTCACCAGAGTCATGGAGGTAATGGGGAAGGGAGTAACTGGACCCCAGAAGCACAAAAGGTCAGTAAATGTCTTCTGCAGTTTAAAGAGGGGGATAATTTTGATAATTTCATTCATATGTTTGAGAGGGTATGTAAATAGTATGAAGTTGACCAAGGGCTCTGGGTACAGTTCCTGACCACATTACTCCATGGTAAAGCTGTAAATGCATTAGCTGAAATGTCTGACGTTGCATGTTTTGATTATACTGCTGTAAAAAATTGTCTTTTAGAACTGTTTAAGCTAACACCTGAAACGTATAGGAAAAAAGTTTCGTGAATATAGACGCAAGACAGATGAAAGTGTGTGTGAATATGTTGCTGAATTAAGCACCTATTTCCATAGGTGGGTGAGTGGATGTCAGGTCACCACTTTTGAAGGGCTGGCAGACCTTTTGGTGAGGGAACAAGCCCTTAGCACTTTGCCTGAGGACATGAGGATCTGGTTAGCCGATAGACAATGTGCTACTTCAGATGAGTTGGGGAAGGAAGAAGACCTATACCTGGCAAGTAGGGCAACTCTGCACAGGAAGGGGACATCCAGTACTGCTCATGGGTCTAAAAAAACATGGTGGGCAGCACAGACTGCCCCTACAGAATCTGTCAGTGGCAGGGGAAGCCACTAGTCCAGGTACACATCCAGGAGCTAGGGTTAAATATTTTGTATGCAACCAGTGGGGCCATGTGGCATACAGGTGTCCACAGAGGCAAGGTGGGGAACCAAAGGTGAGGGAGCCAGTAAGTGGGAAAGACAAAATGCCAATAGTAGGTTGCCTTGAGACAACAGGAGTACTAAACTACCATCCTGCAGATGTCCTGATAGGGAAGGATTTGTATGAGGCAGTACCATGTGCTTATGCAGTTACACACGGTCAGGCTAGGAGACCAAGACAGACTGCATACTTGCAGCCAGGACTGGTGAGATGGTTACTTCTGGGAGGAAGCTATGCAGTAGCAATGAGACTGAATGTGAGCTACAGCTGCTTGTGGGTACTGATGGTCTCTTGGACAGAGTGACTGCAAAGGTAGATGTGAGTAGTAATAGCCAGGCTGACAGTGAGGCACCATTGTCAGAGAATGCCAGACTTCCTGTGGAAGGGGAGCTGGGAAGGGTTATGAGGAGAGAGTTGAGACAGGCTCAGCTCTCAGACCCTACATTGCAAGGCCTGAGGCAGGCAGCTAGGGAGGCACCTGATTCTCAAGGAAAGGGGGAATCTGTATACTGGGACACAGGGTTACTATACAGAGAGTGGACCCCTGAGTGAGGGCTAGAAGGTGAGAGAGTACAGCAGTTGGTAGTGTCTAGAGCCTACCATCTGGTGCTTCTAGCCATAGCCCATGATATTCCCTTTGCAGGTCGTATGGGCATAAAACGTTCAAAGAGGCATATTATGCAGAATTTCTATTGGCCTGGAATTTCCAGAGATGTAATAGGGTACTGCAGGACCTGTGAGCAGTGCCAAAAGGTAGGCAAGGCAGGAGACAAGGTGAGAGCTCCTTTTATGACTTTGCCTGTGATTGAGGAGCCATTTCAGAGGGCAGCTATTGATATTGTGGGTCCTGTGAGTACCCCACATTCCACAGGGAAAAAGTATATCCTAATGGTAGTGGATTATGCTACATGATACCCTGAGGCAGTGGCTTTGTCTTCCATTGAGGCAGAGAAGGTGGCAAATGCTTTGTTAGAGATTTTCAGCAGGGGAGGTTTTCAAAAAGAAATACTGACTGACAGAGGTGCCAATTTCATGTCAGACCTGCTGGCTTGTCTGTGGAAGCCATGTGGGGTGAAGCAAATGAAGACCACCCCCTACCATCCCCAGACTCATGGTCTTGTTGAGAGGTTAAACTCTACAATCAAGTCCATGCTATGAGCATTTGCAGATCAGTTTAAGAGGGAGTGGGATAAATATTTGCCCCATCTGTTTGCTTACAGAGAGGCTTCCCAGGAATCCACAGGTTTTTCACCCTTTGAGCTGCTGTATGGGCATAGGGAGAGGAGACCTCTAGATTTAATTCGAGATGAGTAGGAAGGTGAGTGTGAGTCTCACAAGGAGTCTGTTGTGGCATATGTCCTAAACCGCAGGACAAGGCTCAGGGAACTCATGGGCTTGGCCCAGGAGAACCTAGCAGAAGTCCAACAACAGGAAAAGGTGTGGTATGACAGGAATGCTCGATCTAGAGAGTATTCTGTGGGGCAGCAGGTAATGGTTTTCATTCCTGTCAGACACAACAAGCTGCAAGCAGCTTGGGAGGGACCCTACAAGCTGGTAAGAAAGGTAAGTGATGTTAATTACATGGTGGAACTCCTAGGCAGATGGCAGGGGCACAAATTGTACCATGTTAACACGATGAAACCTTACCATGATAGGGAGGCCCTTGTGCTGAGCATTTGCAGTGGATTGCAGGAGTAGTTTGAGGGAGACCTGGGGACTGATCTCCTCAGTGAAGCTCGGTCTGACACCTGAGTGGAAGGGGTAACAATGTCCCAGCAGCTATCTCCTACCCAGGTCCAAGAAATCTGAGCAGTGTTGCAGGAATTTGGGGACATGTTCACTGGGAAACCAGGGTGCACCCACCTAGTGCAGCACCAGGTGGATATAGGACCCCAAAGACCTATTAGGCAGGCCCCTTATAGGGTGCCTAAGAGAGTCAGACAGACTCTGAGAGGAAGTACAGGGGATGTTGGAACTAGGGGTGATTTAAGTGTCCAACAGTCCTTGGGTCTCCCCAGTGGTGCTGGTGCCAAAGAAGGATGGCAGCACTAGGTTCTGTGTGGACTACAGAAAATTAGTCACACAGAGTCAGATGCTTACCCCATGCCTAGGATAGATGAAGCTCTAGAGCAGCTGGGTGGGGCTGAGTATCTTACAACCATTGATCTTACCAAGGGTTACTGGCAGGTACCCTTGACTCCCAGTGCTAGAGAGAAGTCAGCCTTTGTCACTCCTTTTGGCTTGTATTAGTTCACAAAGATGCCCTTTGGGATGAAGAATGCCCCAGCAACCTTCCAAAGGTTGGTAGATCATATTCTTGCAGGAGCAGGAGAGTTTGCCCTTGCTTACCTGGATGATATTGCCATCTACAGCCATTCCTGGCCAGAGCACCTTCAGCATGTCAGGGAGGTGCTGGGCAGACTACAGAGGGCAGGGTTGACCATTAAACCGAGCAAATGTCAGGTGAGAATGCCTGAGGTCTCCTACCTAGGACATAGCGTGAGGAGTGGTAAGATAAGGCCAGAACCTGCCAAAGTGGGAGCTATTCAGGCATGGCCTGCACCTGTTACCAAAAAGCAGGTGAGGGCATTTTTAGGGACATCAGGATACTACAGAAAGTTCGTCCCCAGTTATAGTACCATAGCTGCTCCCCTCACAGATCTGACAAGGAGGAACAGGCCAGATAAGGTAGTGTGGACCCCAGCATGTGAGCAGGCATTCCAGAAGCTTAAAGAAGCTTTGGGAGGACCCCCTGTGTTAGCCAGTCCAGATTACAGCAAAAAGTTTGTTGTGCAGGTGGATGCTTCAAACCATGTGGTGGGGACTGTACTTAGCCAGATTTCTTCAGAGGGGGAAGAACACCTACTGGTTTATCTCAGTCATAGGCTCCAACCCAGGGAGGAATGCTATGCAGTGGCAGAAAAGGGGTCTAGCCATAGTGTGGGCACTGCAGAAACGTCAGCCTTATCTGTATGGAAGAAAATTCACTGTTATGATAGATCACAACCCTCTAACATGGTTAAACAGAGCCAGTCAGCAAAATGCCAAGTTGCTGAGATGGAGCCTGCGGTTGCAAGCATATGATATGTTAGTGCAGCACCGCAGTGGGAGTAGCAATACCAATGCAGATGGGCTCTCAAGGCAGGGAATGGGGTAGGTATACTCAGACAGACCTAACCCTTTCAAGCGACATTTCTCAGGGTCACTTGAAAAACTACCTTGATTTCTCGGGGGGGGGGATGTGAAGACTGGTAGAGATGGGTGAAGGCTGCCAGCCTAGCCAGATAGAATTTTATACATAATTCTATCATTTGTAAATATGAATGTGAATCACAGGCTTGTTGTCTTAAATGTAAAGAAATACTGTTACATGTGGAACTGGAAATAAATGGGACAACAGTGCACTCTACTGACCAAAGTACAGCCTGTGTTGACCCTTTCAAGTAGACAGTGGTGCAGAAAAGTCTAGATTAAGAAATTATTTCTATTGTTTTAACCAAGAGTTAAATTGATAGACTTAAACATGCAAATGTATTTTTATCGCTCTGTTCCTGACCAGCTGCAAGATAACAAAAGAGAGATGTTAAAAATGTAAATGTAGTTAATGTGTCAGCCTGGGAACACCAGGAAAGTGTAAAAGATGATTTTATCAGAACTGCAGTTTCAATTTAAAAAGTGAGAACCAGAGATTATGAAGAATTTTTGTCTGGACATTCAACTCAGCACTGCCTTATGCTCTTTTTATGTAAGTAGTATGTTAGAACTTTGTTTTCTCCTAGAAGTAGCTAGGAATTAAAAAAGATTAGACTAAGTGTTTTTCTGTTATGTCAGAACTGTACTACTGTACTACTGATTTATTTTAAGTATTTCTGTGTGATCTCTGAACGTTTGACTAGCACTGTATAGTAGAAAGTATTGTCTTGTGGTTTTAATTATTTATTAAATATTTTAAAACCTTTTAACTGTGGCTTGTTTGTGTAGAGATAAGTTAGGCTCTAGAGTACATTGCATATTTATAGAGTTTACTGTCCAAGTCACTCCAAATAAGTTGACTGATTAGTCAGACTTACCAATTGGATAATAATATTACACAGTAATAATTGGACACCCTTTTAAGTGCCTTTGAGTAGCTGATAAATATTAGCTGAGTGGTGGCAAGTGGTACTACTGTATAGTCTGAGTAAAAGGGGAACAGCTGGAGAACCTGTGCCAGCCTTCCCCAGAAGTGTCTGTGTGGTTGTGTAAACTCTTATCTCAAAATGTCTGTGTGTGTGTCAGCTACTTGGGCAGGGACACGAAGCACTGGTTGGACAGACAAGGTGCTGGAGATTTTAGCTTGCCCAGCTTAGGCAGAGATCTGGACCCTATAACTGTGCCAGTGGGGAGTCTTATTGGGGACTTGGGGAGCAAGGGAGCGACCAGCCCCAGACTGACTGTGATCTCTGTGTGTTCTTAAGGGAAATTGAACTTCACTGTGTGTATTGGTTATCCTTTCCTCTCATATGAAACACCCTCTCTGGTGTTAGTGGTGAGGATTGAGGCTCCTTGATTGCTGGGCCAGGGCACGGGTGTCACATACTTCAGCTAGGAGGTCTTTGGGGTTTTGAAAAGTTACACTTAAGTGCCTCAACATATGTGGGTTTATATGTCTGCTTTGAATTGTGTGTGATGGGTGCTGCATGCATACTAACAACCTTATTGACATTAGGAGTGCTTTTTTATGTGAGAGCTTTGCCTGCAGTGACATTGTGTAAATAGTACCTAGCTATGAACCTATAACAGAGCTCCTCATTAGCACTCTTCAAGAAAAATCTTGATGATTGGATGGGTACTAGGAAATTCACCCTGGGGATCACTTCTGTGGTTCTGCTAGACAGGGGCACAGGAAAATAATTTTCTTGGGTGGCGAAAGCCAGGGCACCTTTTTGGCTAGGCTTGTATAGGCCCTAGGGCCAATAGGCTAGTACCTACCTATGAACCTATAACATCTCTCACATACCATATCAGTTTGAGAATTAACTGGTTGTCAGTAAACATGAGACAATTTCTACATTGCCTCAGGATGCCTATATCCACCAAGCTGGTAATGAAAATAATGGGAAAGTTCACATCCATAGCAACAGACCCTTTTTATTGATTAGACAGTTGGAGTGAAAATATAAAGTGATGTCATGATTGCCTGGTTTGCAACTCTGGGAGCAGTGCTTGTCACTGCAAACTAGTTGTCCTGTGTGCAACTAGGTATTGGTGAAATTTCAGTGGTGCTTTTATAGAAAAAAATGTCAACTCAATGTGTGTGTCTATACAGGGCACTGACAAACAGTAGAGGGGAAACTAATAAGTAGACCCTGATGATTTATGGATTAAATATTTAGGCAGATGTTCTGAAGTTAGAAGCAAATCAATCAACACTTACTGAAAAGAAAGAAAGAATTAGCTTGTCAAGAATGATGAAAAGAGGGGAGTCACCTGAATGGCTATTGCTTGACTAGTACTAGTGCTGGTCTCACCACAGCTTCACTCTGCTGGGATACAATGCTACATCTCTCACCAGCAGCAAAACAGTAGCATCATTCCCAAGATGAGAAGCAGGCCACAGGCTGTTTGGTGAGTGACAGTCTTGTCCCAGATGATGCAAGGGTCTACAGTCTTGTTGAAGCCTTTTCCTGGGAGTTGCCTTGAATATAGTAACCAGACCTACCAGGAAGGTCAAACACAGATACTCACTTCCCAGCCTGAAACAGTCAAGAATCAATGCACTCTGTTGCTTCTCTCACCAGGGGCAAAATATAAGTACAAATTCCTAGCTGGCACCTATGAAGCAGTTATTTGGCTTTCAATTGATCAGCAGTCTCCAGGAAATGTCCATATGCTCCTTCTCACACAAGGGGCAAAACAGAAGCACTAATTGTAAGATGACTACTGAGAGGTAGAATGTGGGCTCTCCAGTAATTTGAGATCTTGGAGTAGTTGTTGCAGATTTTAAAGGTAAGATGAAAACATGTTAATATTTTAAGAAGTGCAGTGTGAACTATGCAGTTAGATAAGAGAGGGGTAACTTAAGATTTAGCTATCTAAGTGGAGAGCCACTAATTTTAAAACAGCAGGATAGATTGGAAGGGGGTGGGAACTCTGTGTTCTGGTTATAGGAATACACTAGGATGGCCAATAAATCTAAATAGTTAAAGAGAACTGATTTGACAAAATGGTAATTTTTTACTTACAATAGCCATTGAAAGAGGAGAGGGAAGGAGATATGTGGTCAAATTAATATAAGGGGCAGGCAACTAGAAAGACAGCTGAGTTTAAAAACACACCACCACCTGGGTGGGAGGATGAGGAAAAAAAGTCTGTGTGACTCACAACAGACACAGCTGTGGTCTCTTTCCTCATTTAAATATGCAATTAAAAGCAGAATACAAGTAAAACACAGTATAAAGAAAATAAATTACAATATACGAACCAGAAGAAGACAATGAAATAATACAAACTATAAGAAAGCAAAAACAAACTAATCTTTTCCTCACAGGAAGTTATGGCAGAGTCTAAGTAAGCTTTTCCAGTAAATCCTTGAAATGTTTTATTTTACCTCTACTTGAACTGCTTCCCAAAAATGTTGGGGTCATATGTTTTTTTTAAATCACTGAATATTTCTCAACCATAAGTTGGCAAGAAGAATCATGAGAATCATAGAAGCCATGAACACCAGGCCAGGATCCTGAGATATTCTCTGGCTTAAGTCTATGACTGATTTGAGAACCTCAGGAATGTTTCCAGATAAAAATCCTTTTTCAGAATTGTCAAAAAAGCGTTTTGCTGAGAGGTATTTTATAAGATAGTCCATCCTGTGTGACAGGGTCAAGGAGGATTTCTGAAAGTTTATCTGGAATTCCAGATTGGTCAAAAGAGATGAAACCCATTGCAATGACTCGACACCTGGGAACAGACTATGCAAAGATTAATAACTCTGCTAAATAAGGAAATATGTGAATGCCATTCAGTCTGCAATGAGCTATGACTAGAGCTAGACACATTGAAAACACTCAAGGAACTGCAGATAACCAAAAAGGGAGATGCAGAGAACTGGAGACCAGTTCTAAATCTTTCATTTCTAAATTATGTTAATGTTCCTAATTTCAAGATGTTGACCCTTTAGAATCTTTTACCTCTCATTCCTCTATTGCTTGATAACATTAGATCTAAAAGATTGATATCAATTCCTATAGCTAAATATGCAGCAAACTTCTACTTCTCAGAGATCTCAGTTAAATACATTAAGAAACTCCTAAGCAACCTAAAACTGTCATCTGCAAACATCAGCTCCCTTTGCCATATTCCTCAGGAGATCAGTAGATAAAATTACAAAAACTCTCAGTTTTTTCTTCAATCTTTCTCTTATATCAGGTAAAGTCCCATGTTTGCTAAAACACTCGAACAGGTATATCCCCACTGAATACACATATATAGGCCTTTCAATTTACACACTATAGTTACCAAAGTCCTAGCACAGCTAAAACTATGCTACAAAATAACTCACCTCCTCTCCCCAGCTGCCTGCCTTCTCTATGTAAAAATGTACCCCTTTCAAATCTGGAATATGGCCTGGCATTTCTTGTTTTCCATTCAGTTTACAAAACCCATAGGCTTTGGATAGCAGAAAACAAAATATGCAGGTGTGCATTACTTGCAGAACTTCTCACCCACCACTGTGACCTTATCAAACAACTAAATTGGCTACCTATCACCGACAGATCAACTTATGTACTGGGCACCTTGATATTCCAAGATTCTGATGGCTACTGCCTTCCATTAAACTGGAAACTCTCCTTATTCCACTTAGCTATCAGTTATTCCACTCCACAAAGGGGGAGCCACCACAGACCCTGGAAACTACCGCCCCATTAGCCTAACGAGCCTGGTCTGCAAGGCTATGGAACGTATCATCATGGAACTTATAAACAATGACATTGGTAATCTCCAAACTCAGGACCCCACCCAGTTCGGGTTTGTAAAAGGCAGATCATGTCTCCTAAACCTGATAGACTTCTTTGAAGCAGTCACCAAAGCCGTAGATGAGGGTAAGGTGGTTCACACAGCCTATCTAGATCTCGCCAAGGCTTTTGACACCATCCTCCACTCTGGAATTATAGATAAACTCACTAAACTAGGTATAAATCCCTATGTCACAAGATGGGTTGCCAAATGGCTCACTGACAGAACCCACACAGCGAAAGTAGCAGACTCCAAATCCAACTTCAGACCAGTGACAAGTGGAGTACCACAGGGTTCAGTCCTGGGTCCTCTCCTGTTTGGTATCTACTTTTCTGAAGTACAGGCCAACACAGAAGGTCTTTGGCTAACAAAGTTTGCAGATGACTGCAAACTAGGAGCCATAATCAAAACTCCAAAAGATGTGGACATCCTACAAAAGGGTCTCGCTGAGACAGTTGCCTGGTGTCAAAGCCATGGCCTCAAGCTCAATGCCAAAAAGTGCATTGTCATCCCTTTTGGTAAAAACTCAGTACCCATGAACTACCACATAGGTGGTAGTCTACTTAACACCAAAAGTGTGATAAGAGACCTAGGGACACAGGTGGACAGTAGTCTCTCCTTTTATAATCACATTGCCACAGTAATCAGGAAATCCTTCTACATGGCACACCTCATCACAAAAGGTTTCTCATCCAGGAAAAATGAGGTCATTGTTCCCCTCTACTCATCACTCATTAGACCGATTATAGAGTACAATGCCCCTTTTGGTGTGTACCTCACAAGACATCTACAACAACTGGAAAGGCCACAGAAATACCTCACAAAGAGGATTACCAGCCTCAAAGAGATGCCCTATGCAGACCGTCTCAAAAAACTGCAGCTTTACTCCGTTGCATATCGCCTACTCAGAGGTGATCTCTGCCTAACACACAAAGCTATGTCAAACCCAGAGCTTTTAGACATGCTCCACTTAAATAAATCCCAATCCCTATGAGCTACATGCTCTAGGGACCTAAACCTCGTCACCACAATAAACAGAACATGCTGGAGGGATAGATTCCTGTCCCACAGACTTCCCATACTCTGGAACAAACTACCTATCTATATCAAACAAAGCTCCTCATTAGCACTCTTCAAGAAAAATCTTTATGATTGGATGGGAGATAGGAAATTCACCCCAGGATCACTTCTGTGGCTCTGCTCGACAGTGGCACAGGAATATAATTTTCTTAGGTGGCGAAAGCCAGGGTACCTTTGGATAGGCTTATATAGGCCCTAGGGCCAATAGACTAGTACCTACCTATGAATCTATGAACCTAAGTAACAGACCATATTCCCTGAGAAGTAGTCAATATAATGAGATTCATACCTTACAGGCCCCCTTTCAAAACAGCCATAGCAGAAAGAGTCTTTACCATACTGGGCCTAGTTCTGTGGAACAAACTTCCCCCAGAAATAAAAAGCCAAAAGACTCCATGTATTTAAATCAGTCCTTTCTAAACATCTCTACAGTAAAATTGCATGTAATTGCTTCAGGGACAATGATTAATAGCATAAAGTTGCACAAATTAAACAATATTTACATGTGATAATTTACTTTATTCTAAAAATGTAACTTTTACTTCATTCAGTGCAATGTGTAAAAGTTTAACATTTATAACAATAGTACAACTCATTGTACTTACAATACTTAACATTATATGACAATCTACAAAATTCAGTTAATTTTATACCACAGTGTTTTACTTCCTGCCCTTCATGATGATACTTCACAATTCTAGTCCAGCATAGCTGAGTAGAAGTGAGACACCTTTTACAAGATATGTTTATTGATTAATGTCTAATCTTGCCATGGCCAGTTAGTCTCAAGTATTTCAACTCTCTATGTAATTATGAAATGTCAAAATTATCTATATAATTAATGAATTATGTAATTTTCTCGTATAAATGTTCTGCTGTATTTTTCATATTTTGTACCTTTCTCTCTGGCCTGGGTTGTGGCTGAAAGGGGTCCTTGGACCAGTTCACTTACCCTGTTAACAAATAGTAAGTTAATAAATAACACAAAAAATCTGAGAACTTTCCTGAAGTATTTGGCTGTGGGAATGTGATGATATGCATATTTTAGATCTAATGTTACCAAAAGGCTTCCTAGTAGAATGAGAGGTAATAGATTCTGAAGGGTCTACATCTTGAAATTATGAACTTTTACATAAAATTTAGAAAGGAGATATCTAAAAATGGTCTCCAAAAAGACTTTCTTTGGTACGAGAAACATTCTGGAACAGAAGTCTTTGCCCCTTTGAGTGACAGTTCCATGACCTCTAGGGTAAGTAAATCCTGAAGAATCTGAGGGAAAAACTGATTAAAAAGGTGGTGAGGAATTCCCAAGAAATTAGGTATTTGTATCCAGTGCCAGCTGTATCCCTCCTGCACCATTCTGTTGCCAAAGGGGAACATACAGAGTCAATTTCTGAGGCAGATTTTGAGACAGGGACAGGAGGAGTGGAGAAGGTGGTGGAGGAATGCTGGTGTAGTCATTCTGAAGTGTTAGACTGTCCCTTCTTAGGTAAAAAAAATTGTTTCTTGTTGTTCCCCTCCTGACATCTTTTTTTGTTCCCTGTTTTTCTTGAGAAGGGAGGCATTGTTTGTTCTGTTTCTCAGAATGAAAAGAGGATTTGTAAGAGAGGCCTGAAAAATCTTGGGAGCTCTCTCTACTTTTTCCTCTCTCATCAGATTGTCAGAGGACCTGAGTAGTAGATGGGCCAAACAAAACCTCCTTATCTAAAGCTGAATTTAAAATTTCATTTTTAAACTCATCAGAAAACTTCTGATTAAGTACCTGGGCATATGTCCTCAACACTGTAGCAGGAGCAGTGGCCCTAGACACATCATCTGTACAATCATGTACACCCTTTAAGGTATGTTTTGATATTTGATGAATGTTAGAAACTATGGCATTCAGATAGACACTACATTCAGGAGAAAGTCTTCTTCTTTCGGCTTTTTCCCAGTTAGGGGTCGCCACAGCGTATAGTAGATAATTCTCTCAAACTGTATGTGCAAAAAAGAGAAAACTTCCTCACAAGTCCGAGAGCTAAATATTCTATATGCCAAAGTGGAAGAAGAAGAAGAACATATTCTCTTACCAAATCCATCCAATACCTTTCCTTTTTTGTTCAGAGGAGGAAAAGAATTAGAAGACACCAAAAGTCTATTCCCAACTGGTGAAGTAGATAATATCACAGGGTCAGATCTAAGGTGGGAAAACAAATGTATGTTAGTCTGAGAAACTTTGTAAACCTAATCTACCTTTTTGGGAACTGAAAGTTGGGAGGCAGGATTATTACAGACAACATTAAATACATCCTCCAAGGGTGGCACAGTAGGAGTTATGGGAGTGAAATTAGGCATATCTATATGTAACATATCATAACATTGCCACAGTTCAGGGGAAACATTCACCTGTTCCCATAAAAATACCTCATTCATCCTGACTATTGTCTGAGAAACGGAAAATTCCTCCAAGGGTGGTTGTCAGGACCACGTTTCCTCTGAGTCTGTGATTTGGACTTGCAAATCTGCATGAGAAGAAGCCCTGTACCTGTTTATTTCAAAACCCTGTGATGTTTTCCTTAGAAATATCTTTGTTGATATAATTTTCGGGTAAGGATTTCTGATACCATGATTAACAGCTTGTACTAATTGCTTGGCTAAGGAGAAAATAATATTTTCTAACAGTCATCACATACCAGATCTTCAAATGAACAATGGTTCACCTTTCATTTTTTTATTTACAGGTTTTGGGAAAAGGCTAACCCAGAAAGGGCACTTTTGCCCCGTCTAGAGGTCTTTTTCTCCATCTACACTGAGCAACATCTCCTGGAGTGTTCCCTGACCTGGTAGAGATGTTTTTTCTATGCCCAGACCACACAGTGGAACAACAGAAGAGGACATGCCTGACTTCCAGTTCATGATGGCTGAAAGAACTACACCAGAGGAAGCCGGAGAGGCATGTGAGTGGTCTGAAGAATGACTAATGGTCACTGCAGATCTTCCACCATTGGTTGAGGCATAGAGTCAGCCTGTGGAGTTGGTAGGGGCTCTCTGGTAAGTTGTTTTTTCTTTCCAGGCACAGCATGAAATGGAACAGCTGGGTATCTATGCTGTAACTAAGGAGGATGTCTCGACACAGGTAAGTTTTGCTGGAATGAGTTGATCAGAAGGTAAAATGTCAAAAAGTGTTCATAAGCAGCCCACATACACTTACATACATACTTTCCAAACACAGTAATATTAAGCAGCACACTAAATTCCTGTCAGAAAACTCCTTTTTCAAAAATTCAGTCTGACAGAATAAAATGGCAGGTGCATTGTCACACAGCATTCCCAATAATAGTCCCTGCCCATATTAAAACATTTTCCAACACTGAACTTTCCATTAAATAACACAAAGTTTACATAAGAAGTACAATTTCTCACAAAATTGCCACCAGTTAGCTTAGATCTAAATGCAGCTGTCTCTGACCAGAAACTTCCAATACTGAAAAGAATACTGGGCTTCTTAAAGGGGAAATACCACTAAAAAGCTCTATTTAAAAAAAAAAAAAAAATATATATATATATATATATATATATATATATATATATATATATATATAACTTTTTGTAATGCAATGACGTTACATTGTTTCAATGATTCTTACATAAAATATTTATGCTTAGGGTCTGGGTCATGAAAAGGACCTCAAACTCCTTTGCTTAATCAGTTGACAAATAAATAACATAACTGGCAAAGCCAGTCACTGCACATGATTTTGTAATTGTAGAAGGGCCGGGCACTGAAAATAAAACTCTGCTTTGTACCACATCTGAAGAACCCTCTTTGATAACAAATCCTTAGATGTCTATACTCAGGTTTGTCTTGAACTCTGAAACTCTGTCCTACCAGGTGGTACTGTTAAAATGAACACAAGTACACATATGGATACAAGACAGACACCCCTGTATTATGAATGAAGGGGGGAAATTATGATGGCTTGCCATGATTCAAGGTGGCTGAGCTATTTAAATCTTTGATTTCTTTGAGCATTCCTTCATATTAAATGTATCACTTCACTTTTTTATTTATGAACTTAACTCTCTGTTCCCCCTCAGCTCTCACATGCATGCTCTTTCACATAAGCTGACAGGAACTACCACCACTGGCTTGGGCAGCCACACCCATGCCCTCCTGACTTGGTCCTCCACTAGATGAAGAGCTTCTGCCCTCTAGTGGGTTTCAACGAATGGAGTCATGGCACAAGCTAGGCTAGAACCATTGGCTGTCTCTTCCTGGATGTGCATGTCCATCTTCCCTGCCTGTGCCATCACAAACTGCTAATCAAACTCTGTTTTCCTAGGCTGTAGTCAGGGGCTTTATCTCTGCATGCCATTTGCACAAGCCAAAATATTAATATTTTGCCATTACTTTTGACAATTTCTTTATCACCTTTTTCCTACAGACAACTTTTACTTAACTAAAATGTGAAATAAATTTTCATACAGTAATTCCTCTGTACTGACAGCTTTTTTTAAACAGCAGTCAGAAGTATTATAAGACCCAGTGATCATTCTGACAATGATCACTTTAAACTAAGCTCTAAACTTTGTCATTGCTCCCCTATAGCATTTGGCTGTCTGGTTTGAATCATGATGGTGTACATTCATTGCAAAATTCTACACCTTTCCTGTGTCTGAATGGGTTTTCTTGAGTCTCCAGTTTCTTCACACTTTGCAACATGCTCTAAACTAGTGTGTGTGTGTGTGTGTGTGTGTGTGTGTGTGTGTGTGTGTGTGTAGCATGCATACCCAACGGTAGATTGGCATCCAGCCCTGCTGCACTGGATCCCAGTCTTATACCGAAGAAGATAAAGTGGGCATCTAAAAGAATGAAACAATGAGTATACCTTTGGAATGAAATACAGTGTAATAGTAAGCTCTGTGGCATAGGGGATCAAACTCTGACCTGGATTCAAACAAGCTATCTGGGCCTTGAAACAACTGATGTGGTGATGATGAGAGATGACTGACAAGACAATGACTGCTTGCCTCTATCTCTGGCAGGGAGAGAGAGGATGTGTTAGCATACTACAGGCAAGCAAGAGTTGTGACATCTGATGGATGCCAGGAGTGAAATTTATTTATAATTTGTTGACTGGGAAAGTCAGACTAGGACAGAGCCTATTTTCAGCGGAGGCCTGAGGAGAAATGTTCCAGACGCATGTCTTTGGAATGTGGGAGGAAACCAGAGTACCCAGAAGAAACCCAAGCAAATGCAGGGAGGACATGCAGACTCCACACAGAAGGCACCCCAGTAGAGAATCGAACCACAGAACCTCTTGCTGTGAGGTGACAATGTTAACCTCTGCATCAGTGCACCACCCAAAATGACAAATTTAATTAAGCAGTTCCAAGGAGCAAAGGGATACACAGGAGTACAGCATCACAGAGGCAACAATGACCTCCTTGCAATGCCCACTTTAAGCCTATGAGGAAATAGTTAGAAAATATAACCAGAAAAACCCAGGAAGCAGCATGGGTGGTGCTGCATAGTTTCCTTCCCTTGCCACAGCCCAACCTCTAATTCAACTATAAGATCCACTGATTTGGCTCTGGTGGCCTACAATAGGCAACATAGCAACTGGGAGTAGCAGACACTGAGGCAAATAGGGAGGACCACACAGTAAATGTCTCACAAGCATAAAGACCCCCTGAAACACAGTCCCACATTGTGTGGCAAAAAACAGTGTCACAAATCTGACACACAAAATTAATATTTACCTGCTACTAGAAGTTTGAAGAGATTGGCTAAAAGTGAACTTCAAAAGAAAATTTTACAGCTTAAAACAAGCTTAGATTCTGTAGTATGTTGTGCTACCTGTTTTTACACTGTGGTAATGCCAACAGCTAGTGGTTTCTTAATTTAAAAAGCACACAATAATTCAGCTACTATGATAACTTCGCTAAAGGAATGGACTTGTGTGGGATAAACCCACATATAAAGAACTGCCTAAAAAATAAAAGATACTATCAAGAGACAGTAGACTGGAAAATGGAAATAATAGGGATGCTCAAAGAAATTAATTTGCTTTTGAAAGATGGTTATGAAAACATGCAAATCATAGGAGGTGAGGAGTTATGGAACTTTTAAATGGAACTATAAGTCCAACATTATATGATAAAATAAAAGCACCTTGACAAATCCATTACAAGAGAATGAGGTAGAATTAGCTGTTTCAAAAAAGCAAGGGGAGTGAACTCTCTAAGAAGGTACAGGTGTGTAATTTGCACTTACTGATACTAGTGAATATTTGAATTCCTTGCTACTGTAGTACCCTTTAGGTTATATGGGTTATTTTCCTGTCCAGGAAACTGCCTACCAGCTTCACAAAACTCTGACTCCCCTAACTCTTTCACTCTGACTGCTGATTGGCTAGTACCAATGAGTGAAACCAGAAGTCAGAGTGAAGATTTCCTCAGGAATTTTTTGCCCATATAAAGAAAGAGAAGAGCCTAACAATTCTGAACTAAAAATACTAAAAATGAAGAAACACAAAGAACCATACTTTATATCCCAACTATAAACAAAAGTAAGGGGATGGTGGGTGGGTGTGGCTACATTAGCTCCTAGTATTCCTCAAACTTGGGGTCATCTAGAGGGAGCTGACATTCTCTTTTGCATTAAGAGACTTCAGACAGGAGTCATGGTGGTTCTCTTGCATGGGGCCATTCAAGTTTCTTCAAGTAAGCGGGAATCCATAGAGGACAGAGAGCCTTTTGCTGCAGGGGTTATGGTGGGAAGCTTTAGAGAGGCTCTGGCTTTTGTAATCTGATGTTATAGAGCAGGATGCAGGACCAAGGGTTCAGGAGTTGGTTGCATCAACAGAACAGGTGCTGAAAACTACATCATAGAAGGGAACCATTGCAAGGTTAATGGTCGGTTTTATATCAACATTAATAACTGCAGTTGTGCTGAGAGACCTAATGCTGGAAACCTGGTGTTAAGTAGGTCTGGCGCATCATCACTGAAACGGCCTGTCAGACTAATTAGCCTGGAATATAATACTTTATATTTGAAGCTATGTATTTGTCTGTGGGTGAGAATAACCTGGCTCATTTCTTATTTGTCTCCTTTCTAAACCTATTATTCTAGGTTACAATTAAGCTAAAGTTAAAACAGCTATCGCGCACCAGGTTTAATTTTGCATATAAATATAATTTGTTATAATAAAAATAGAATTTATGACATTCAAATTAAATTAATAATTTTATAGTTGAGTAGAAAGTGCTAGAAGGAAAAAAAACTGAGATTGCTGTACAGCAGAAAAATCGATCACTTACATTAGTTTCTTGTAGTATGGTAAAACTTGCCATATACAACTGCTGAGTTCCAGAAAAGGAAAAAAATATATATTACTTTTAATGTCTTTTAAGTCCTTTGTTTGCAAATTTTCCTTGTTTAAGGGTTCACTGGTCCTTGATGAGCACTGTGAAATAGTCCCGGGTTCTCCATTTACTCTCTCTCTCAGGAGGGCCCACAGAACTGAGAACAATTTCATGCACATCAGCACTGGCTCCTTGGTAGTCTCAAGTCCCATTCAGTTGCAAGGAGACTTGGGTAAATGCCTTCCTCTGGCACAGTCCACTTTCTTTCACCGAGAATGGATTTACCTTTTATGAGTAGGCCAGTCACACAATTGGCAAGATGCAGTATCATAGTCTTTGGTTCCCTTTTTAATGTGTATAGCACTGTAATAGTCCTTCAGCAAAGCTCTTCCATAGCTGGCAGCTAGCAGCAGTCCAAGTATGACTGAAGAAAACAAGCATGAATGAATACCTGAAAGTCTGACTGACTGAATCAGGATATATCTTCTAACCACAGAGAGACTTTGGAATTCCTATGTTCTATCGCTGCAGTTGATTGAGTCCTACATTTGCCTCAGTTGTTTACCTTTCTACAGTTTATTATTTCTTTGACAAAAAAAAAACTACCTGAAAAAGGAGGACATTGCAGCCATTACTTTCTTTCATACCCTGCAGAGTTTGTCACTGCCTTCTGACCTCTAAAACTTTGATGTCCAAGAAGCAGAGTGGTGCATAGTTTTTATGTACCCAGCTCAAAAATCTATGCTTGGTGATGTCACCTTTTGGTCTGAAAACAGATAGTGCAGATGTTAGACAGGTGTCTAAACTATAAGGCCTCATGCTTTAGTCTAGGAATCTCTCTACTAGGAAAATACCTTAATCACATGCCCTTTACTGAAGATCTTGGGAAAACAAATATTTTAAATGGCCTGGCTCCATGCACTCTGCTATTCAGTGTTTGTGTTACCTACTATCACATGATATGCCAGAAAAATGGAAAGATTAATACAAAGCAATACAAGAAGGCAGAATTGATAAATGCAATCAATACACAGTAGCAATGGCACTATGCACTTAGTACTCAATAGCATTAACAATAACAGCAAATATAGCAATAACATTAATGCTAATGCTAACCAAGGCTGTTAATATTGGTAATTCATTTTTCTTTTCAATCAAGTTTTTTTTATTCATTGTAGATGTGCATTCAGCACCAAAATAAAGTAAAAGAAAATTACTATTTAATCTTTTGAGTACTTTAGTAGTCTTGTATTACACTAAACTTTTCAGTTGCCCAGAGTCTCATTTGACATCTTCCATACTTGACTGTTTATCTTCTACGCCAGGTAGAATGGTTTTGTATTCATAAAAAGGCCTTAGATGGTTAATGTGATCCCATTTAAGTAAAGCTTCAACAGTGCTGTTTCTCTCTATTTGTATCTGATAGGCCATTGGGGAAATCTTACTTTTTATTACGAATGGTCCATCCTAGCTTGGCAGGAATTAGTTTTTGCTTTTTCCCTGTTGTAGTTAAAACAGAATACCTTGTTAACAATTTGGTATTCCCTAAGCCTGACTGTTCTATCATAACAAGCCTTACAGGCCTGCATACTCTTTTGCAAATTACTATAGGTAAAGGAAACAGTTTCTTTTCCGTGTTGTTTCAAATGGGTCACATAATCATGGGCAGTGGTAGCATGTGCCAGACTTGCATCCTCTCTAGTATACAGACAATACAGACATCACCATTCTCCTACCAGTCATCATCTCAAAGGGTGATGCACCTGTGTATTTATTGGGAGTGGCATGGATAGCCCTTAATACTAGGGGTAAACTTAACTTCTCAGTCTTTTCCTGCAAATCTGAGGTGCTTCTTTAGTATATGGATTATGGTCTGGTTTGCTCTCTCCACCTAACTTGAGGACCTCACTGCTAAAATGTGGTCCTGTCAGCTTCTATCCTCATGGGTAACCCCCCAGCAACATAATACATAGTTGATTAACAGCAATGCAGTTGTTTCTGTAGTGTTTTTAGGAACAGGTAAGTACTCAATTCATTTTATAAATTTACAAGTGACAGTTAAGTACTGATTGCCACTAGAAAACCTAGTTACAGGGCCAATGTGATCAGTTTGGAGGTCAAACTAGGGTACTAAGATTCCTCTTGCCTGAAGAGGTACCCTGTGTCTATGGAAAACTGTCTGGAACTTGCAGCATGTAGTATATCTCTGTACATCAATACATGTGCAAGGCTATTAAGCTGCTTCCTACAGTGTCAAATAAGTTTTATCCCTCAATGGGCTCCTGTTGGTTCATCACGTGCATGCTGTAGCATGACACCTTTGTGCCCCAGAGGGACTACTCTCTGGAGTCCATGTGAAATCTCACCAGTCCTTACCAGATCATCCTTTAACAGCAATCTAATTTGTTTAGCTATACATAGCCCTAAGATCACAGTTGTTTTGTAGATCACTTTCAGCAAGCTCATTTGCATTAGGATCTTGAATGAAACGATAAAACTTCCATACAGTCTCATATTTCTGCACAATTTTTACCAAAACAAAAAAAGTGCAGACCAAGGGATAAATACTCTGTTGCTAAAAATATATAAATAACTGAAATAATGTAACGTATAAGCAATGGATGAACCAGGCAGAAGCCAAGCAGAGAAATGTAGCTGCTATAGCAACAAGGCACAATCACTAATTCTTCCAGTAAATAAAATACTCCAAAAGGAAAATGCAGACATCAAGGCAGGAAAAACACAGTCACAAAGTCCTCCAGTAGTAAAAACAATCCAGGATATTTATTCTAACAAAAGGTAAGTGCTTTCGCAGTTAAGCTTCATCAGACCAAATACAAAAGACTAAAATGCACTTCTTTTAAACACATAGTAATAAAGCATCACCCAATCGTAAAAGTACATCAATTAAAATGCACATCAATTAAAGTGAAACAATTAAAACAAAAAGACCACATTTCCTGCAGATACTGCACAAACAAAAAATACAAAAAAATATAAATAGAAATAAAAACAATATATATGCATAATAAGTAAAAATATATACATGTGCAAACATATATATATATATATATATATATACCCCTAAACCCACAGTCCATCTGAAGGTGACCCATATATATATATATATATATACATGTATATAGACTGCACTGTTAATGTTCTCATGTGCAACAGTAAAAAACAAATAAAGAACAAATAAATAAATAAATAACCACTTTTCTTTAATAAGTGCTTAAAAGAATCCCTCTCATTCAGACCTCTCCCTCTATCTGCACGAAGGGTGATAATCCAACAAGTCTCCCTATGTTGTGTGTGTGTAATAATGTCACCTTCCCTAACACTGGGAGAAATGGTCTCAATGACCCTGAAGTTAAATGTATGAGATTCTCCCAGTTCCAGGACATGTTTAGAAAGTGCGTTGTGTATGGAACCCCTTCTAATGTGGTAAATGTGCTCCCTCATCCTGTCACGCAGCACCCTGTTCATCTAACCAACATAGAAGGAGCTGCAGGCAATGCACTCGCTAAATAAACATGGGGAGTCATGCAGTTGGCATGAGCATGAAAAGTGTATTCTCTACAGAGATCTGGATGATAAAAAGTGTCAGAGGTGTTAATAAAGGAACAAAAATTACAATCACCACATGGCATGGTAAAACCAGGAGTGAAAGCCATGGTACTTGAATCACTGTTATGGCAAAGTAGCCTCTTCAAATTTTTCCTGTTCTTAAATCGAAACCTAGGTTTATCACCTACAATCTTACCTATATCATCATCTACCTGTAAGATGGGCCAGTGCAGTGCAAATAAACTAGTGATATCTCTATGGTCACTAGTATAAAAAGGGGGATCCTAATTTCACCTAAACCTACACTGGATACATTACCACTGATTGCACTTGCCTCACATACTGGTCCAAAATAAGGACATGCTGTGGTAGACCTTAACTGATCCAAATTAGACCAGTGTCTATTAATCCCACCAAGGCTATACCCCCTGGCTAATAACTTCTTCTTTAAATTACCCAACTCTTCCACAAAACCATCCATAGTGGGATTTAATCTGGAAGCCCTCATTCCTTGTCCTTTAATCAGGTTCCGAAAAATATAACCGGGGTGCATACTAAACCTAAACAAAAAAGCATTCCTATGGCAGGTCTTACGATGGACACCAGTATTCATAGTATGATCATGTAATTTCTCAATATAGAGATCTAAAAACTCAATACGAGTAAATGACCAGTTAAATGTAAATTTCAAACAGCTGGTCAGACCATTCATGGTCTCATGAAAATCCACTAAGCCATCTAACGAGCCTCTCCATAACAAAAACAAATCATCGACGAAACGCTTCTTCAGCATCAATGATACTTCTAGTACATTCATAGAGGTCTAATAAAAACTGTTTTGAGTCCCTTAAAACCACCTGATTCAAATTAATGACTGGTCTCAAAAACTTCTCAACATAAAGTGAAAGTGGCTCTGCGACCCACCCTCCACCTGCCACAATAGGTCTCATGGGTGGGTCAGTCTGATGTTTATGTATCTTAGGCAGGCCTTGTATAAGTGGAATCAAAGGATTAAATACCTTTAGAAAAGAAAATACTTCTTCAGTAATAAGACGGGCAGAAAAAACATCAAATATACAATTACTTACAGATGAAATAACCCTGTGTACATCCTCAATGGTTATCTTATCGTAAAAGCTACAGTCACCTAACATGGAGATCATAGATTGACAATAATGGGACCTATCCATCACAACAATAAGGCCACCTTTATCTGCTGGATGAATCACAATAAAATTATTATGTTGTAACTCTTTCAAAGCTGTCCTTTCAGCATATGAGAGATTAGGTTTAGAGTGTGTCCTCTGATTGCTCTGACTGTCATAGAAATTAAAAATATCTTCTTCAGTCAGTTTCAAATATGCTTCCACTAAGGGATGGTTACTGGCAACATAGCTACTCAATTTCTTAAGGCTGGGATGATAACCAGCATCATTATTAGATGCATGTCCTACACCTGTACCACCATATATTAAATGCAACATAATATTCCTACAGAACACTTTTAAATCTAAAATTGTGTCTGGCATCCTGCTCTTACTTGTAGGTATAAAATTTAGGCACTTACAAAGAACACGTCTCTCCTTAGACGAAAGTTCATATGTAGAAATATTCCAAATTAATGATTCAGGGTCTTCATCTTTTTTAAAGTTTGATTCTGATTCTGTTCTCCAGATAACTTGCGCTTCTAGCACCCCCTGCTGACAGATCGTCCACGTCCTCATCCTCTGTCCAAATGGACAGGTAGGGGAAAAGGGAGGTCACCTATGGTGCCATTTCTCATAATGTTAAAGGCTTCAGTGTTGGCAGATTGAACATTTCTACCCTTGGGTCTAACCACCCTTTCTACCCTGTGACCAAAATCACTACTATTTTTATTATTATTAACTATGACCTTGGGGTATAAACTAACGCAAAACCAGCTTCAGGACAGATATCATCACAACCATTAACACCTGATAGCTGGTCCGTTTAGATTGACAATGTATCTACCCCAGGATCTCTGCAAGGAGATTCCTGGTTAGCACCAGTGCATATAATAACCCCACTCATACCACTGGAACACGATACATCAGAACCATTAACAGGCACAAACTCATGGTTGCCGCTACCGGCAACAACAACAGGTTCAACATTGCATCTATTTAAAGGAACATTGTCAAAAGATTCTATAACACGATTAACATTTGAACTAGAGACACCATTTCTGTCCACATTATGTCCAGGTCATGGCCACATAAACACATGGCCTGTCCTAAAATCATTAATATCCCTCAAAATTTTTGTCTTTTTCTGATGCAGGAGCTTACACTCAAACACTGCAACTCCATCTAATAAGCTCTCGAACAAGGGATTCAGTGTCCAGATGATAGTTCTTAACAAGGGCTTCCTGCCTCTCTTTCAAAGAATTTCTGTCTTTCCTTTTCAGGAGTAAAAAAATCAGTAAGTAAACGCATATACTTGGCGCTTACCTCCAAATTTAATTGTTGCCAATGCGCCAGCAACTCAGGATACTGTGGGCCATGGGTGGGCATGTTGAACACCATAGTCCCTGTGGCACGATCTTCTCCAAGCACAGCTTAAAATGAAGACACTGTGCTTGTAGCCTTTTCAGCTTAAAAAAATCATGCTCAATTTCCTCAATGCTGTGTTGAAGGAATTCCAAGTCTTCCGTCTCGCTGGTTACGTCGTCATCCACAGTACGAACGTCAATTGCCACAGGCAACTCCTGTCTCTCAGCAAGTACTGGGAGAATCTCTCAGAAAATGAAGCTTCCATCCTATTCACTTTATTAGGGTTGTAATCCAACTCGATACCTGAGGGCTGTTCAGCTGCCATGTCCCCTTGGACCACAACTAATAATATAGTAATAAAAACAAAACAAACAAAAAAAGTGCAGACCAAGGGATAAATACTCCGTTGCTAAAAATATATAAATAACTGAAATAATGTTTTTTTGAAACCAGTCATTAATTTGAATCAGGTGGTTTTAAGGGACTCGAAGCAGTTTTTGTTAGACCTCTATGAATGTACTAGAGGTATCACTGATGTTGAAGATGATGTTTTTGTAACCTTTGATGTACAGTCCCTGTTCACCATGATTCCTAATGAGTTAGGGATCCAGTATATACATGAATATCTTCTACTTCATGGGGATTATACTTCAGCACAGGTTGATCTTATTTGCTATTTTTTTAGAGATTGTCCTTGAAAATAATGTCTTCACTTTTGATGGTGAAATGTATTTACAGAAGCATGGCATAGCTATGGGCACTTCATGTGCCAGTAGCTACGCCAATACGTTTCTTGCGCATTGGGAGAATACCACCTTGTTTGCTACTGAGGGCTTTAGGGAGCATGTCCTATTCTATCGGTGTTTCGTCGATGATTTGTTTTTGTTATGGAGAGGCTCGTTAGATGGCTTAGTGGATTTTCATGAGACCATGAATGGTCTGACCAGCTGTTTGAAATTTACATTTAACTGGTCATTTACTCGTATTGAGTTTTTAGATCTCTCTATTGAGAAATTACATGATCATACTATTAATACTGGTGTCCATCGTAAGACCTGCCATAGATATGCTTTTTTGTTTAGGTCTAGTACGCACCCCGGTTATATTTTTCGGAATCTGATTAAAGGACAAGGAATGAGGGCTTCCAGATTAAATCCCACTATGGATGGTTTTGTGGAAGAGTTGGGTAATTTAGAGAAGAAGTTATTAGCCAGGGGGTATAGCCTTCATGAGATTAATAGACACTGGTCTAATTTGGATCACTTAATGTCTACCACAGCATGTCCGTATTTTGGACCAGTATGTGAGGCAAGTGCAATCAGTGGTAATGTACCCATTGTGGGTTTAGGTGAAATTAGGATCCCCCTTTTTTATACTAGTGACCATAGAGATATCACTAGTTTATTTGCACTGCACTGGCCCATCTTACAGGTAGATGATGATATAGGTAAGATCGTAGGTGATAAACCTAGGTTTCGATTTAAGAACAGGAAAATTTTGAAGAGGCTACTTTGCCATAACAGTGATTCAAGTACCATGGCTTTCACTCCTGGTTTTACCACGCCATGTGGTGATTGTAATTTTTGTTCCTTTATTAACACCTCTGACACTTTTTATCATCCAGATCTCTGTAGAGAATACACTTTTCATGCTCATGCCAACTGCATGACTCCCCATGTTTATTTAGCAGAGTGCGTTGCCTGCAGCTCCTTCTATGTTGGTAAGATGAACAGGGTGCTGAGTGACAGGATGAGGGATCACATTTACCACATTAGAAGGGGTTCCATACACAACGCACTTTCTAAACATGTCCTGGGACTGGGAGAATCTCATACATTTAACTTCAGGGTCATTGAGACCATTTCTCCCAGTGTTAGGGAAGGTGACATTATTACACACACAGAACATAGGGAGACTTGTTGGATTATCACCCTTCGTGCAGATAGATGGAGAGGTCTGAATGAGAGGGCTTCTATTAAGCCCTTATTAAAGAAAAGAAGACTCCAGAAGTAAATAGGAAACAGTAGTGGTTATTTATTTATTCATTTGTTCTTTATTTGTTTTTTACTGTTGCACATGAGAACATTAACAGTGCAGTCTATATACATGTGTGTGTATATATGTATATATATATATATATATATATATATATATATATATATGAAATGTGATCTTTTTGTTTTAATTGTTTCATTTTAATTTATGTACTTTTACGATTGGGTGATGCTTTATTACTATGTGTTTAAATGGAGTGCATTTTAGTCTTTTGTATTTGGTCTGATGAAGCTTAACTGCGAAAGCACTTACCTTTTGTTAAAATAAATATCCTGGATTGTTTTTTTACTACTGGAGGACTTTGTGACTGTGTTTTTCCTGCCTCGATGTCTGCATTTTCCTTTTGGAGTATTTTATTTACTGGAAGAATTAGTGATTGTGCTTCATTGCTATAGCAGCTGCATTTCTCTGCTTGGCTTCTGCCTGGTTCATCCGTTGCTTATCCGTTACATTATTACAATTTTTACCAAGTCAAACTCGAACTTATCACTAAAAACGTGCAAAACATACTCCTGTTGCTGCCATTTCTGGTGACAGGTAACTGCATCTGCTCTTGCTTGGACTAGAGCAAAGTCCCAGATTTTACCTTTAAGGTACTTTCCATAGTTGGAGCATCAGGTAGGTCATTTCCAGCTTTATTTGCTTCCTGCACTTTTGAGTGACCTTTGATCTTTTTCCAGTAAATTATTGAACTAACTGATTTGTAGCTAGGATTAGTTTAGCATGCACATCTCTTTCTCCTTTAGAGTTGAGCATGCCATTTACCTTTCAGCCTGGCAAAAGTATAAGAAAGTTTTGTCTGACATAATCAGAGCCTACATATTACAAAATCCTACAAACTGAACTGGACTGCTAACTCAGCATACTGATTTGTCTTGTTTCCAAGTTGGTACCAGGCAGGAGGGCATGGTTTATCTTCATGCTATACTACCCCCTAAGCCATAATACTGCTTCCATCTTGGCTAAAAGGGCAGCCATCAATATATGCTTTAGAAAGGTCTTTGTGCAGAATTTCATCACAAAGGTAGTGTCTGGTTTGCTGACTAGCAAGGTTTAATGCTGAGTCCTGCTGAGGAGGTTGTCTAGGCTCTTCAGATTCTGTGCAGTCATGCATTTGCAGATGTGCCAGTCCTTGGACAATTGAGCTCTTTTTGTTTTTGGCATATTTATTTCCAAAGATTGGTTGTGTAGGGCTCAAGTCTAGGACACAATTCTGCTACTAGACACATTACCATTCCTCAGCCTCTGGCTACCCAAAAGGACAATGAGTTGATGTATTTGCACCACAACCTTTCTAAAGCAAATATAGTTTTTGAATCTCTCTGCTGCCCATACAGTAGAACAGACAGCCTTTTTATACTTGTAGAACTTTTTCTCTACCTCACTTAGTGTCTTGCTGGCATAAGCTATAACACGGTAATCGGAAACCTGCCTTGGATATAAGACAGCACTGATACGAGTGCCAGTATACCCTTTTTCTAAACAAGGATCCTTATCCATCAGTGAACAAAGTCAGGCATGGTGCCTGACTCAAGCTAGTCTTTTTTTTTTTTGCTCTTACCCCAATAACCAAGGTTCTGATTTAGTCAGCTTAGTGAGGGGATATGCTACTTTTATGTAGTTCTGACCAAACTGTCTAGAATGATTGCATATTCCCATTAAGCTTCTTAATGCCTCAGTTTTTTTCAGGATTGGTTTGGTCCCAACATTCTTTAGCTGATTCAACTCATAAGTCACTTCAACAAGATGTTACTCAAAAGTGTTGCTTCCGATTAGAAAATCATCAATGTAAATCAGATTCTCTCTAGTTTCTGTATCAGGCATAGCCTTGCATAGCAAGATACTGAATTCTTCAGTGGAGTTCGGGTACCCAAAAGGACACCTACTCCAAGTGTGTTTTCGACCAAATGCGAAAGCCAGTTTATACTGGTCTTAGGTAAAGGCCCTCAGGATCCAGAATCCATTTCAGATGTTTAATGTTGTGAGTATTTTGTACCATCAGACACAGCCAAACTCTGGCTCATGATATATCTAGATCAATGAGATAAGGACACCTGCCGCTTTAGCTTTCTGTAATCTATAATGAGCCTCCATTGTACCTGTGAGTTTGAGAAGAGGCCATATAGGACAGTTGAGCAGAATTTACCTGCTTTATAATTCCCCTCACCTTTAGGGTATCCAGAATCTCCTGGATATTTTTAGAAGATGCAAGTGGGACTACTGACACGTATAATACTCGAGTAACATGAAGGTCAGTTACCACTCAGTTCTAAGTATCTTTTATAAACACATCTGCAGTCTGATTAAACATCTTATGCACTGCTTCTCTCTCTTTTTCTGTCTCACAGCTGCATGCCTGAAAAACCTGTTCAACCTGACTAGAAATGTGGGAAGGTCAAGTTATTACCAAGCTCTACTTTGTCTTCTATCATGTCCAACACATTTTCAAGGCCAACTAGGCACATTTCCCTAAGCTGCTCCATATTCCTCACTGCATGAAACAGCACAAAATAATCACCATTAACTTCACATGAGCACACCTCCTTCTTATGAAAGGGACAGATTTCTAGCAATAGGATTAAACCATTTGGCAGTGACCTCACTTCTTCGTTCATTTTGTTGTTTTGCATAATACTTTCTGGTAACTAATGACAGGAAGAGCTAACTCTAAATCACAGAAAGACCCCCCTATTATTATCCCTATCTCAAAGTGAGCTTCTACAGCAATGGGATTTGCTGTTGGATGGATACCAAGGCATGCATCAGTCTGCAACTGGTGTCTACATGGGATGTACTGTCTGCCAAGAACAAAACAGTGCAATGTAGTCTGGCATATCTTGACCTTTCTTAATTCTGTTTCTAAAGGAGAATTCTCTGACACTGCTCAGAATTGGTGTAGCAGTTTCAGCCACAGGCTGGCTTACTGTGGCATGGTCTGTCCTGACTTCAGAGCTTGTAGAGGCATACATAGGGGTACTGAAATATCCCTCGTACGTGACTACAGAATATTATTGACCATATCCACACATGCACTCAGGCCCATCAAGATACCTAGCCATATGTACATGGGTAAGTTTAAACCCCTTACCATCTGCAGCAGGTGCTGCAGTGCATTTTTGCCCTATCTGGAGATTCAAAGCATAAATTGTATTTATTTATTTTAACTGGGTGGGTGAGCTGGTCTACTGACTTTTTTCAATCACAGCCCGGGTGCCAATACAAGTTATAATCAGTGAATGCATTACAAGTAAAAAGAAGCATAATATATACAGAGTAAATTTACAGTTGTGTAACACATTTCATCGTAACTAGATAGAAATTACATTTATGATTGCAAAGTACTTTGTACACTGAGAGAAACTACTTATAACTGATATACATAGAGTGGGAGTTCAAGTTGCCCAGAGTATTATGTTTCTTTTTTACCAGCTAAAACAGTGGATGCTAGCAAGTCAGTGTCTTGTAAGCTGGTACACACAGCATTTTTTTGCAGGTGTGCTTTTAAGGCCTTTTTGGATTCTAAGAATGAATGAATGTTTATATTTAGATTGGTGTGAAGGTGGTTCCAGCTGGCTGGTCCTGTTTGTGAAAAGGATTTTTCACCAATTATTGTCTTGAAGAAAGAATTTTCCACATGATTTAGAATACACTCTAGCAATTCTGATTTTTTAACAAATTTTAGATCAGGCTTTTGTCTCTTCAGCATTCCTAAACAACATACTCATACGTTTCTCATATCCTAAGTAAAGCACAGTTTTAGTCAAGTCTTCTGCATTAACTGGCACATATATTTCCTTCTGACCATATTCTGCAAAAAAATGACACATGACCCAGTGAACTTTCTTTTGAATTTTTCACATGGCAAGTACAGTCTTTTGAATGTGGCACTGTTATGTCAGTGTTTGAATGACTTTCTGAGATAAAGTACAGCTCTGTAAGATGCACTAACCCATAACAGTAGATATTCAAATTCCTTACTGCTGCAGTAGTCTTTAGGCTATATGGGTTGTTCCCCTGTCTAGGAAACAATAGCTGGCCAACTTCACAAAGCACTGCCCCCCCCACACACACACACACAATACAAGAGCAAAGAGTTGGAGGGTGGGTATGGCTACTGCAGCAGTGAGGAATTCAAACATCTACTGTTATGGGCATGTGCACCTATACAACCGAACTATGTTCATCATTCCCACTGCTGTATTAGCGTTTAAGCTATATGGTTTGACTACCAAAGCCTATCTAACCTGGAAGGAGGAAGAAAATGGATCCAGCAGCCCCTAGCAAATCTTGTCCCAGACCATGAAAAGAAATCCAGTTTAAACTGTGTACAGAGGACCATGTAGCCGTCTCTAGAATGCTTCTAGATTTCACCCCCCCTTCCAGTATGCCATCAAAGTGAAGGCTCTTGTAGAACGTACCTTGATACTGCCTGGAATAGAGTTGCCATGGTGGGAATAACAAAAAGCAAAAGCTGAGAACATCCACCTGGAAACAACCTGTTTAGACACAGGGTGTCCCTTTTTGTCCTTTTATGAAAAATAAATAGCCGACCAGCATTTCTAAAGGGCTGAGTTCTGTCAAGATAGTACCTGATCTACCTAAGTACACCCAGAGTATGCAGACGCTTTCTCCCTGTTTTTTGTGTTCTGGGTAGAGAACTGGAGACTGATTGCATGGCTCAAAGTAAACTATTAAACCACTTTGGGTATGAGTGAGGAGTTTTTTTTTAACAGACCGTATCCCTGGGGAAAATCAGAAATTGACTCACCCACCATGAGAATATGCAGCTCAGACAGTCTTTTTGTTGATGTAAGAGCAAATATGTGTACAGTTTTCAAACTCAAAAACTTGAAATCAGTGATAGATGGGGTCAAACGGTTATACAGCTAACTTCCCCAGTACAAAGTTGAGATCTCAAGAAGGAGCAACCTGCTTACAAAGAGGTCTCAGGTGTTTTACCACAAACAGGTAAGAAAGAGGTAGATCCATGAGCAGACATGTTGAAATAGCCACAAGATAAACATTTACTGAGGAAAGAGAGAGACTACAGAAAAATAACTCACAAAAATATCTGAGCACCAGTAGTACAAAATCCCTGATGTCCCCCGCTTATTGCACAGGCACCAACTAGAAAATAATTTCCATTTATCAATAAATGATTTTCTAGTAGCAGGCCTTTTTTCCCTCTTTAGTACCTGCTCTATGTCCTCATGAAATAAATGCCAAAAAGTTATCAAAATTGAATCATCCAGGCTTAAACTTCATCTTGTGTGAGTAGATCTATTTTATGAGGAAGCTTGTGGTAAATGCCCTTGGGCTGATTCCTTAAGAAGGAAGATTCAATGTTGCATGGGCAAAACAGGGGGTCAACCACAATGATTTTTGGGGAATCCTTTTGAATCTTCATATTAGACAATGGGGTTGAAAAGTATAAAGGAACATTCCCTTCCATGGGAATGAAAATACATCTGTTTTCTAGGCTTGTTTGCAAGGAGCCCTGGAGCAAAATTTGAAAGGAGATGAACAGCTCTATTACAAGTGATTTCCATAACTGGTTTAGTTCATGGAAGACCTTCTCATTCAATTTCCATTTGAGAGGGTTTGTCCTAGTTCTGCTGAGCTTGTCTGCTGCTACGTTTTCACTGACAGAATGTAATATTCTGGGAGGGTTATGGAACGCCGAAGAGCTAACTCCCAAGCCTTCATAGCTAGCCTGCACAGGGGGTACAGTCTTGTACCTCCCTGCCATTCAATGTACCATATGACTGTGGTATTGTCTGTAATCACTTGACGAGGTCTTGGGGACCACAGATGGAAGACTTTAAGGCATGGATTACAGCTAACATCTCCTTTATATTTATGTGCTTTGGTATGTCTGAAAGACTCCACAGGCCTTCTTCCACCCTTACCCCATGGAAACTACTAATGTCTGTATTAACAGATTGGTTTGGGAATTGGAGAGAAGGGGAGAACTGGGTCCAGATGAATTTAACTCCACCAATGCAATTCCCTTTTCAGACAGCCCAAAACTGTAATTTAATACTCCAAAGAATGCACATGTTGGGTCCATTTTTTAAAGAAACCTTCTTTTTCTTTCTTGTATACAACACCTGGCTAGGTGACTCATGAGAATCACAGAAGCCATGAACCCTAGGATCTTGAGAAATTCTCCTGCAAAAGTCTGAGACTGATTGGAGAAGTTCAGGAAAGATTCTAGATAAAATTCCACCTTCTCTTGTCTGAAAAAGTCCTTCTGAAGAGAAGTATCTAGAAGGCAGCTGAGAAACACAGCTTTATGAAACTCAGTCAAGGAAGATGTTGCAATATATATCTGGAAGCCCACACTGGTCAAAAGAGACATAACCCATGTTACCGACTCTTGACAACTGGATAAAGACTGTAAAGATATGTAAGTTGCCTAAATAAGGAAAACTGTGAATACTACTTAGTCCACAAAAAACTACGACTGGAGCTTGGCATTTGGTGAACACTCTTGGGGCTGTAAATTAAACAAACAGTAATGCAGATAGCTGATAATGTGATCCGGAAGCAGAGAGCCTTAGAAAATTCCTGAAGCCTGTGGCTATGGGAATGTAGTATTAGCTATCTCTTAAGTCTGGTGTTACATGTAGCATCATAGGAATGAGTGGTAACAGGTACTTTAAGATCAACATTTTGAATTTTGGTACTTTCAAATACAGATTATTAATGAAAGATCTAGTTACTGGTCTTCAAGAGGCTTCTTCTTTGGTACCAGAAACATTCTGTTAGAAGCCTGTGCCATTCTGATTTACAGTCACTGGTTCTATGACCCCTTGGTGAGTAAAGTCGAGAACCTTAGGAAAATATTCTGATTTCAAGGGTGGAGAGGAATTCCTCTCAAAAGAGGTTTTTGTATCCAGTGCCATCTGTAATTCTCTTGCACAGTTTTTACCACTCATGAGTCTGAGAAAATCTTGTGTTGTGGAAGGGGGTGTTGAGGACCAGTTTGCAGTATGTATAACAAATTTGTAGAGATAATGACCAGAGGCGAGGGAAAGGATGCTGACATAGTTATTGTGTACTGTTGGTCTGTCCCCTTTTAAGAAATCACTCATTTTCTTATTTCCATCTGGCCATCTTTTTTTATCTTGTTTTCCAATCAATGACTGTTTTTGCTTATTTGGCTTTTCTGTGAAAGACAGAGGCCTATAAGATTTGCATTGAGGAACATGAAAAAATCTTAGAAATTTCCTGAATCAGTTTCCTCTTTCATCATATTTTTTGGAAGCAGATACGCCAAACAATACTTCCTTATCTAAGGTAGAATCTGAGATTTCAGACTTTGCCTCATCAGCAAACTTATTCAGAGGCCCTAGACACGGTATCAGCACAATCATGCACATTCTTTAAAGCAAGTCTGGATACACAGGACAGGGTAGAAACTTATAAGTTTTGTACTTATCATAACTTGGCATCTGTATTGCCCATTTTCATTCTTCCTCACTATCGGGTTACAGATTCGATCCTCATATCTGACCCAGCCGCATTTTTCACAGACTTAGGTCCCAGTCTCAAGCTCTTCCCTCTACCCACAATACGTTATACTCTATCCAGCTTCCTCAGCTCAAGTTTGCTGCTGAATCATCTTATATGATAAAGACACCTAAGAAACAGAAAAGAAACCAGAGGTGTAAAAAAGGAAAGTACAGTTGTGTACACTTACCATAAATGTAGATGTTTGAGTGTATTCACTGTTGCAGTCATCACATTTGGGTTATCTGCTTGCAATAGCCCTCATTCGGCCTGATTATCAAAGTCTTGGGTCTTGGGTCAGTTGTGGTCTCATCTTCCATGACGTCAGGTAGTCAGGGGTATAAAGCATGCAGCCGACGCCATTACGTCAGTTTTTCTTGCCCCAGATGTCAGGTGCCCACCTAATGGGAAGCAATTAAATATATATATGCAAGGTTATACCTCCAACAAAAAAGAAAATACACCAAAAAGCTTTAAAGCATAGTGAAGGAGAATAGAGGTATAGCCAAAAAAGTCAGGACTCTGGAGGGAGGGTAACCAGGACTGCAACAGTGAATACACTCAAACATCTACATTTATGGTAAGTGTACACAACTGTACTATGTCCTTCCTGTTTCAATGTTGCAGTCATCACATTTGGGTAGATTCCCAAAGCTAAGGATAGGAGGAGGAATTTAGATAGCATTTGGACCGGCTATAAGGCCCTGCAAGACTGCAGTGGCAAAACCAGCTCTGGATTTAGAGAAAACTGGCAGATGGTAATGCTTGGTGAAAGTATGCACAGAACTCCAGGTAGCAGCTTCTAGGATGTCCCTGGTAGGGACACCTCTGAGAAAGGCTGTAGAGGTAGATGCAGCCTTGGCTGAGTGTGGTCTTATCCCCTGTGGGGTAGGTTTTCCATGGTGCTTATAACAAAAATTAATGCAATGGTCTATCCATTTAGAAATGGTTTGCTTTGAAATGGCCTTCCCCTCTGCTTCTGCAGCAAATGTCACCAGTAGTTGTTCAGATTTCTTTTGAGGTTTAGTCCTGTCCAAGTAAAATCTAAGTTGTCTGTGCACATCTAAGGAGCGCAGTATCTGTTCCCCTTTGTTCTGAGGATTAGAAAATAAGGTTGGCAAATGAATGGACTGATTAAGAGCCACCCTGGGCATGAAGGAGGGATTGGTCCTGAGGGACACCCTGTCTGCATGAAAGATGATGAAAGGCTGCACTGCCATAAGGGCCTGTAATTCAGATACCCTTCTTGCTGAAATGATTGCTAAGAGGAAGGCTGTTTTCCAAGAAAGGAATTTTAACTCTGCACTTGCAGCTGGCTCAAAAGGAGGTATAGTGAGTTTTTCCAATAGAATGTTAAGGTCCCAGGCTGGAGTTGGGGCTCTCCTGGATGGTCTTAGTTTTTTGGCTCCTCTGAGGAACTGCTTGAGCAGTGGATGAGAGAAGAGGGGTGGTTCTGTGTTGTAATGAGCTGAAATGTCTGAGGCATGAATTTTGATGGAGGAAAAAGAAAGGCCCTTGTGAAGCATCTCAGTTAAGTATTGAAGAATCTGAGGTAAATTGGGCACTGTGCCCATCCCTTGAGTTTAGTTCCAGGAGCAGAATCTCTTCCATTTTTCAGCATACGATTTTCTAGTGCAAGGCCTCCTTGCTTCCAAAATGACATCCAACACTTGTTTACTGAGGGATGGTAATGGAGAGATTAGGTAATTAGCCAGGCTGCCTGGTTCAGAGTTTGAAGCTGAGGATGCAGAATCTGGCCCTCCCACTGGGACAGCAGGGTAGGGGTCTGAGGCAGGTGCCATGGAACCAGCAGTGACACACTGCGCAAGATGGGGTACCAGTGTTGGCGTGGCCAGTCTGGTGCAATGAGTATCATCCTTGGTTTGTCCTGTTTGATCTTTAGTAGTACTTTGGAGAGGACAGGACAGGAGAGGCAGAGGAGGAAAGGCATAAACTGTTCGATTTTTCCAGTTGAGGGACAGGGCATCCACTTTCCAAGCTTGTTTGTGGGGAGTCCTTGTGCAGAATTTGTCCAATTGGTAGTTCTGGGGGGAGGCAAACAGGTCTATATCTGGGCTCCCCCATTTGTTTATCAACTGTTGAGTCTTTGGTTCCAGTTTTCACTCATGTGGGTCCATGAGATTTCGGCTTAGTTCATCTGCCAGTATATTTAGCTTTCCTGGCAGGAATTGAGCCTGTAGCTGCACTTGGTAGCTCAAGGCTGTGTTCCACAGAGCCATGGCTAGTCTGCAGAGGGGGTATGAATTGGTACCCCTTGCTTGTTTATGTACCACATAACAGTGGTGGTGTCCATCTTTACCATTAATTGTCCTGGAAGAATGTGGTCCTTGAAGGCTGTCAGAGCATTCTGTACAGCTAACATTTCTTTTTGATTGATATGCAGGTGCATTTGACTTGGGTTCCATTTGTCCTGAATGCACTTCCCTGCCAGGTGAGCTCCCCATGCATAGTCTGATGTGTCTGCTGTTAGGGTTTGGGCGGCAGGGGGTAGAGTGAATGATAGTCCCTTGTTTTGGTGGCAGTCCTCTGCCCATCAAAGGAACTCTAACTGTAGACAAGGTATGATAGGAATTATTGCTTCTAGATCCTGAGAATGCTGACACCATGGGCTTTTTAGGTACCATTGTAGTTTCCTCATATGTAGTCTTTCATATGGAATTAGGAGAATGCAGGAGGCCATGAACTCCAAGGCTTGCAGTATTTGCCTTGCAGATAAGCAGGGTTTTTGTGGCCATTAGTTTGAAGTACGTTGTCAAATGAATTTGTTTCTCTGGCGTGAGGTAAGCCATCTGGGAAGTTAGCACCTTTTGTACAGATGCCAGATGATTCAAAAGTATGTCCTGGCTTTCTGCCTGAATTAGACAATCATCCAGGTATGGGTATATTTGAATATTTCTTTGCCTGCAAAAAGCAATGACTGGAGCTAGGCACTTTGTGAATACCCTGGGTGCAGTAGATAAGCCAAAGGGCAGTACAGAGAACTGATAATGCATGTAGCCTGCTTTGAACCATAGGTATCTTCTGCAAGATTCCCTGATTGGGATGTGCAGGTAGGTTTCCTTTAGATCCAGTGTTGCCAACCAGGCATCATTGCCTAGCATAGGAAGCAACTGGTGAAGGGTTAGCATCTTGAACTTTGGGATCACCAAAAAGGTGTTTAGGATAGAAAGGTCCAGGATAGGACGCCATGAGTTGTCTTTTCTGGGTACCAGGAAAAGTCTTGAGTAGAAACCTTGTCCCTTTTCCTCTTCTGGTACAGTTTGAATAGCCCTTATGCTTAGTACTTCCTTTTGAGCCTCTGCCCACTGATTTGGGGGTAGATCTGGCCAACCGTTTGGGGTTGGTAACGTGGAAGTGAAATCTATATCCTTGGGAAACTATATTTAAAACCCATTTGTCCTGGGTAATGAGTTCCCAGTTTTTTGCCTGCAGAGCAATCTTTCCCCCTAAAGGAGCAGTCAGTTGCGAAGGGCTTGGAAGTTTTATAGTTAAGTCATTGAGACAGTTTACCATGGTGGATCGTCTTACTACTCCCTGATTTGGAAGTGGGAGCCCCCCACTGCTTAGTCCTGTGAGTACCCTGGGACTGAAGCCTGGGTGTTCTGCTGGTTCTGGGTTTGGGCTTAGAAGGCCTGGAAGAGGCAGGAAAGGACCAGTTCTTAGGGGGCCAATGCCTACTAAATCTTAGAGGCTGTATTTGTAGGAAATCTTTAACAGTTTGCATAGATTTAACTTTTTCCTCCATCTTTTTAAGTACTTCTTCTGCTTTGTTGCCAAACAGGCGATCCTGATTTAAGGGAGCATCCAGCAATTTAGCTTGAACATGATCTGGCAAAGATTGCTCCTTAAGCCAAGCATGCCTTCTAAGTACAGACCCAGTGACAGCAGCCCTGCAAGATGCCTCTAGTGAATCAAAACCACATTGCAAAGTATGTTTTCCAACTTGTTCAGCAGAATGCATTAAAATCCTGTAAATCCTTATTTTCAGCACAGTCAGGAATCAACATCATTTTCTGTTTAAGCAATCTAATAATATGCTGTTGAAACTTTGACATATGAAACTGGCAGTTTAAGGCCCTAATAGCAATGTTGCAGAAGTGTATACCTTCTTACCCCATCTATCCAGCTCCTTGGAATGTCTATCAGAGGGGGTGAGGTTTTTGGCAGTAGTAGCCTTAATGGCCTTGGGTCCCTGTGAAACAGTCTCAGGATCCGCAGTAGGATTTTTAAAAAGGAACTTGTGAGAGTCAGGAACCCTGTAATATCTATCAGGTTTTCTCGGAACAGGAGGTAAAGAGTCAGGGGCCAAGCTAGATTCCGAAAAGGCATCATCAACAATGTCTTGTACAGGGGGGATATCTAAAGGCCTGTGCTGGAGCAGGAGTAAGAAATCCCAAAGCCTGTTTTAGAATCAGAGTAATCCTGGCTTTCCCAGCGAAAATGCTCCCTAAGAGTACGCAAGGTTTCACCAAAAGAGAAATCCTTTGGAGGGAAAGCAGAGGGAATAGAGTCCTCTGCATCAGAATCCTCATAGGTAGATAAGGGTAAATCATGGTCATCAGAGGAAACGGAAATTTCAGAATCCTGATCATAAGTATCATAAGCAAATTCAGTCCTAGGTCTCTTAGAGGGGGAAGGTTGGCTTCCCCTTATTAAAGTAATAAGGTCTTGAGCCATTCTTATCATTTGTTTTTTAGGCATAGAGGCCTGACCATGCAGTCTGGGTGTCGATTTTCTAGGCATGGTTTGAGTTTTAGGCCTTGAAGAAGAAGATGGCGTTGGTTTAATATGCAAGTCAGTAGGCCTGAATACACCCTCAGAAGCCGGTGCCTGCACAGCGGCTCCTGACCAATCCAAGGTAGAGACATCTGCAGGTTCCACAGTTGAAGCATCTTGCGGTATACTGGACTCTGAATGGGTCTCAGTAGATGCCTGCGAATCTGAAGTAGCGGGTATCAGGGGCTGCGAAAGCGCCTCACTGAGTACCAGCGAATTGGCGACTAGCTTAGGAGAAGCGTCATTGGCAGTTTTGGACCTAGGTGGCCTGTTTCTGTCTTTATCTTTGCGTTTTTTCGGAATGTCGGTAGTCGGATGGCTTACCGAAGACATATCTGGATAATTGAACCGAGTACCAAAATAGTTAGAAGTGTAAATATACCGACAACGAATAGTTCATTGTTTAAGTAAGGCACAAAACTGACAGTGAGGTACGTTGTGGTCAGGGCCTAGGCAAGGAATACAGTACAAATGAAAATCTTTATGAGGTAGTATTTGCTTTCCACAAGAAATACAAATATTGACTTTTACTGACATTGGTTTAGAGCAAGAAAATGTTTCCCCAATGGGGTATTTAGCTTTAGTTGAAGACTTTGGTTCTGAAACTCGAAAATGAAAATTTCAGGAGTCGGCCGACCGGCACTTGCGAACTGCTTCTGCTTCGGGCACTGTACAGCAAGAAAGACTAATGTAATGGCGTCAGCTGCATGCTTTATACCCCTGACTACCTGACGTCATGGAAAATGAGACAGCAACTGACGCAGGACCCAAGACTTTGATAATCAGGCTGACTGAGGGCTACTGCAAGCAGATAACCCAAATGTGATGACTGCAACAGTGAAACACGAAGAACATCATAATGTTCCTATAAACTCCACAGATCTCCTAGGAACTCCTAGGCTGGGAGGGAAGGTGAGGAAGAATGAAAATGGACAACACAGATGCCAGGCTATAGTAAGCACATAACTTATAAATCTGATGTTGTCCTTTTCATTCTTCCTTACTATCCGGTCAGAGCCCCCAGCTACATAACTCTTGAGTGGCATCAAGGAAGGATATGCCAGAGCACTGTCGAACCAAAAGAAGCTCTGCTTCTGGAGACATCTATTTTGTAATCTGTCACAAAGCTATGAGATTTTAACTAAGTGGCTGTTATGCAGGTATCATCAATGGAGCCTCTAGAGGAGAAAGCAGCTGATGCAGCTATAGATCTAGTAGAATGAGCATTTGGGTGGACACAAAACTGTTCATATTTCCTGCAGTTTCATTCTGTGAAGATAAAAATGTAGTTGCCTGTGAACATCAAGATGATGTAACACATATTTGCCCTTATTGGTAAAATTTGGGAAGAAAACTGGCAATTGTATGGATTGGTTAATGTTAGACTCCGTAGCTACTTTACGTAAAAAGGAGGAATTTTTACAAAGGGAAACTGTCTTTATGAAAAATAATATAAGGTGGTTTGGAAGATAGGGCCTGAATTTCAGAAATTCTTTTTGCTGATGTCATGGCCACCAAAAAGAGTTTTCCAAGAAAGGTATTTAATTTCACAATTGTTAGCTGGTTCAAAGGGCTTCTGAGTTAGGCCTTGAAGGATAACAGTGACATCTCATGGAGGAGACGGGTCTTTAATCAGGGGTCTAAGTAGGAAAATTCCTTTCATGAAGGCTTTACATAATCTTGACATGGATAGGGACCCCAAAGAATCTCCTGCATGAAAATTGGATATGGCTACCAGATGAGGTTTAATTGTAGAAAAACTAGCCCCTTCCTCAAAGAAAGCAAGAAAAAGAAGGATGGCTGGGACTGGAGCAGAGAAAAGATAAATGTATTCCTAGGTGGCACAAATGCCAAATATTTTCTATTTGCTTTTGCATATTTTTTTAGTAGAAACTTTCTGAGAAGCCAAAACTATGTTTCAAACAGGGGAAGAAATCTTGGACCTTTTGACAATCATTGGAATTGGAGAAACCAAGCAGTCAGTTTGACGGTGGATAGATTCTGATGTAAGCCTTCTGATGAGTGAGAAAGGAGGTCCCGTCTCAGTTCCAGTATCCATGAAGGATATTTTAGGTGAGACCAGAGGTAGGGGAATCATATCTGATGAGGCCAATAGGGGACAATAAGGATCACTGAACTTTTTGACCATTTTGCTTCCTGTAGAAACTTTGATATTAACAGTAATGGGGAATAAGCATAAAGGAGACTGGAGGGCCAATCGTGAACTACAACATCCCTCAGGGACTCCCCTGGAGGAGGGATCAGAGTGAAGTACCTGCTGCATTTGTTGTTTTGAGGGGACTTAAACAGGTCTCAGGTTGGGTAGCCCCAACAGCTGAAAATCAAATTCGTCACCAACTGATTGAGGGACCACTCGTGAGGTATCAGAATGGACCTGCTGAGTTTGTCTGCAAGAACGCTGGACTGGTATGTGAATTGCAATCAGAAATCGGTCTGAAGATATTGCACATTCCCAGACCCTCGTGGCCACTGTGTACAAAGGATATGATCAGGTTCCTCCTTGTTTGTTGATATACCAGACTACTGACATGTTGTCTGTATTAATTGCAATAGTTCCTAAAGGGAGAATGTTCTGAAAGGCTTGCAACGTTAGAAGGATTGCTCTCATCTCTAAAACAGTGATATGCAATCTGGTCTCTATGTGAGTCCATGTGCCTTGGACCATCTTTCCCTTGAAATGCCCCCTCACCCCAGTTGGGAGACATCTGTGGTCAAAGTGGCTGTAAGGGAAGGAAGTACAAATGGACTGTGTAGGAGTCCACCATAGCAGATACCACTTGCAAATTGGTGTTAATTTGATAGGAACAGATACAGGCTGGTAAAGAATAGACCATTGAACAGCTAGGGTCCACTGGAGAACTCGCATAAAAAACTTTGCTAATAAGACAAGATTGATGACAGCTGCCACAGACCGAAGAGCCTGAAGTAGCAATCTTGTCAGTGGAAATGGGAGGTCTAGGATTGTTTATACTTGGTCTCTCAGTGTTTGAATGCAATGGGAAGACAATGACGCTACTTGATTTGTTGTGTCCAGGAGAACCCCAATGAATTCCAAAGTTTGCACTAGGGATGGACGTGATTTTGCCAGACTTATAGTGATGTCTAGGCAACGGGACATCCGGAACAAATAATCACTGACTTGAACAAGTTGCTGCCTGGTTGGGGCAGTTAGAAGCCAGTTGTTCCAAGTACAGAAACAGTCGGAAGCCCTGTAGTCTGAGATGAGCTGCTACTACTGCCATACATTTGGTAAACACCCTGAGGGCTGTGGCGAGTCCAAAGAGTAGAACTCTGAATTGGTAGTGACTGGCTCCCAGCCGTAACTGCTGATGACTTCTGGAGCACCTGTCTATATTGATGTGGTAGTGTCCATCCTGCAAGTCTATAAAATACATCCAATCATCCTTCTGCAACAGTGGTAGGATGGACTAAACCATGAGCATCTGGAACTTTGACTTCTTTACATACAAATTTAGGTTGCCGGCTGTCTTTGAATTGCCCTCCACTGAATGGGAGATGAACCTCATGGAGGAATTAGACAGGGAAGAAAGAGTAGCCAATTGGGAGATACTTTCTTGAAGTTCTTTACTGACATGGTTTCTGCTACAGAGTTAGAAAGTTCTTTGACCAGATTTCTCTGCAAGCAAGTGAAATGTGCCAGATAATTCAATGCTCCCAGAAAGAAGGTAAGCATAAACACACTTATCAAATCTGTTCATCGTTCTGGACTCCGTTTGGTGGATGGACAGTTAGGCTTTGCTTGGCTAGCTTTTAGGTAGCTGCTACTACAGCCATAGCATCTACCAGTATGCCCTTGGTCCAACGTAGAGAGTCCTTGGGTGGAGGAATTCATTGGGACGTTTGGGGATTGGTTTGATGTTGTCTGAGTCCTTCCAGGCCCAGTGGGAAACTAAATCTATGAGGTCATCCTGTCCTGGGGGGGGTCACCCAAGACGTAGATGGGCCCTTCCCAAAAGCCTCCAAAAACACTGACTCTTCAGAAGAAAGATTTTGGGCTGACTAAGCACCTCTAAGATCTCTAACTCCAAAGAAGACATTTTCTAGTGGCGATCTTGGGGATCCTTCTCCCTCACCCAAGTCTGTGTCTTGGGTGAGTGACTCCATAGGGGAGTCTATGTGCCTCCCTTTGCATGTCTACTTGTGAGGAAAGTCCTTTGTGGGATGTTTAGAGGAGGTGTCAGAAGAAGGAGGAACTCCCTCTAGGGGAATCTCTTGGAGGCTTCTCGAGGTGGGTTGACCCTGGATAAGTATGAAGGGGCTCAGCACTCAGATCCAAAGAGGGACAGGGAGGAGGATCACAGATCTGAGAGATTGGATCTCTTTGAGAACAGAATACCTTTTCCATAACCTGGAAAACTGATCAACCCACAAAAACCTTCCCCAACCCCCTTGAAGCCGAAGCAGTCAAGGAAAAAGAGGGAAGAACAACTCCGGCTCCAAGTAGAATCAGATCCGAGCTGTCCAGTACGGAAGCTCCAAGGGGAAGGTATGGATCCAACAAGGTCAGAGCTGAACCCCCTTCCCCCAGATCCCATGGCAGCATCACGGATCCAAGATCCACTCTGATCTGAAGATCTTGGAGCACAGCTAGTCAGGGTTACTGTTGGGAGTCAAGGAAGCCTGGATCCAGAACCAACCCCCTCAGTTGTCCATGATCCTGGGGCTCTGAAATGAAAGGTTGGATCACAGAAGAAGATCTAGCTTGGGTCACAGGAGTACTCAAAGATCCAAGATTGGATTGAGTAGGGAAAACCCCCATCTGAATCTGGGTTATGAGAAACCTTCCCATCATCCTGTCCATATCTAGTTCAGACAGGCTCCTGAAGGATGTAGAGGAAGCCTCTGACTCTGGTCTAGAATGTCTGGTTGGAGTTTGCAGGATTTTAGGTGGTAAGGTCGGGGACATTGACCTAATAGACAATTCAGGGGTTTAACTCAGAACTTTCAGACCCGAGGAGGAAGCTTAAGGCAAAGGTAAATCAATTCCTGTCAGATCCGAGGAATGCTTTGGACCTACTGGAGTCCAGGTAGGTATCGGATCAGATACTTCAAATCCGTAGATTTAGGTAATTTTGCAGGTGGCTCAAGCAGCCTTCAAAGATTTGTGAGAGTGCTTCTTGGAATGTGAAGAGCCAAGCAGAGGTTTAGAGGGAGATTGAGGTGAAACAGAGGATGAAGATGGCAAGAGTCCTTTCAAAATTAGCACAATACTGGCTATGGAATAAAGAAACAGTACTGCATTAGTAAACTTTATCAGACAAAATCAGTGAAACACATTTACAACAGTTAAATTAGTTTAAAATTTGGTGCCTTTTTTACTACAGGAAATGACATCACAAACCTAAATATGCTACTTCCCCCATTGCATGTACCATTATACACAAATAGGTAGATATTTATATATATAAAACTAAGCATTCTAAATGCATTAAAAACACACAATATATACAACTATATAAATTAAAAATTATAACTGGCTGTCTAAAGATATCAGATGGATGTACATATACATAAATAAAATATTAATTTATTAACTTAAAATAAACTTCTTATAATTATTAAAGCAACCCTTATCTACTTAATGCTTTTAATCTTAAATACTGTTAGTACTGCAAAAAAGATCGGTTAAATAATGCACTAGCCAAACTTGTGCATGAACATCATGATAATAATTTTAGATTTGGAATATTGCAGCAAGTGCTTAGTAATGATAGAGGTGGTCCCTGGGAATTACACTTGGAAAAGGCAGAGTTAATAAAGGCAGCTTATGCTTCATTCTTATGCATGGCCTGGGCTTAATGATCTTTGCAGTATTAACAATATTTTATATAATATATCTACCTATTTGTGTATAATGGTGCATCCAATGAGGGAAGTAGCTTATTTAGGTTCGTGATGTCATTTCCTGTAATGAAGAAAAGGCGCCAAATTTTAAACTATTTAACTGTTGTAAATGGGTTTCACTGATTTTGCCTGATGTTTACTAATGCAGTAAATGAAAAGTGCTTAACGACTTTTTCTTTATTCCATAGCCAGTATTGTGCTTGTTTTATAGTAGTTTGAGTATTTTTATTTCCTTTTAAAATTAGTTTGTTTCTGCAGTCAGCTATGGCTCTGGGATTAAAACCTTCACAGATGTCACAAGCCGACCACAGATGCTCAGCACCCAAACAGTAAACACATTTTACTGTGCACATCAGAATGTGGGATTTTATACCCACATTCTGAACAGCGCTGAAAGCCTGTTGGTTTGTCTGGCATGGTCAGAGAACAGGGAACAATGCTAGAATGAAAGTACAATAGCAAATAGAGAAACACAATGAAAAAGAAAGAGAGAAAGGAACTGTCCGTAAACAGACAGCAGAAGGCTATATTTAGAGCAACACAGAAATACAAAAACCCTAATTGCCTGCAAAAACTAGTGGGAGGGGAGGTAGAGAAGCACTAGAGAGAAAAGGAATCTTATAATATGGAACTTAAACTTATCTGCTTGAAAATATTCAAAACAACACTCAAACTCAAGACAGAAGAAATCACGTCTGTCAGCAATTGTGGCAAATGAGATCTGAGAAAACTAGGTAGAGTGTAGAGCATTGTTGGTAGAGGGAGGAGCTTGAGAATGTGACCTAAGTCTGTGAAAAATGTAACAGAGTTGGATCCGAGGATCAGATTCGTAAACCGATAGTAGAGAAAAATAAAAAAGGACATCAGATAGCTTGTTTAAAAAAGAAGTTTTTTTCTGCTGGAGGAATGATTGTCAATTGTCTCAGACTGTCCATATGACAAGGCATACATATTCACATACATGTTCAGTAATTAAGAATTCTGAATGCTAAAGTGGTAGAAGAAAACATTCTCTTACCTATTCGGTCCAAAATCTTGCCTTATTTGTCATCAGGTGAAGGGTTTTTCTTTAGGACCAACCTGTTAACAAGCATGAGACGCAGTGGAAATTGCTGCTGGAACTGATCAAAGGTAAGAGAAAATAAATTTATTATCTGAGATACCTTATACAATTTATCTTTTTTAGGGACTGAGATCTCGGTACCAGGATGATTACAGGCATTAATCAACACATCATCCAGGGCTAGCAGTATAGGAGGGATGGGCAAGGAATGAGGTATGTCCATTTGTAACATAACTCCTCAGTTTTGGGGGGGCATTTATCATAAAGATACCTCATTCATTCTGGTTATGGTATCAGTATAAGAAAAGCCCACCATAGAAGAGTAAGAATTAATATTTTCCTTACAGAGAGCTGGGCTTGTGAATCTCTAGGTAAAGAAGCCCTATCTCTGTCAAAGTCAGAGTGATCAGACCCGGTTTCCTTAGAAATTACTTTACTGGAGATTGCCACCTGTAATTGCTTCTGAGTACAGGATTCATTACCTGTAATGCCAGTTTTGTCAAAGCAAGAAACTCATCTTTTTTTTTTTTTTTTTTTTAACTGTAATTACTTCTTCAGATGAACAGTTTAGTCTTTTGCTTTTTCTTAATAGGAGTTCCTGTGGAAGACAACTAACTTGAAAGAGGGGTGTGTGCTGGTCTAATGGTCTCTTTCCCCCGGTTAACCCAAAAAGGATCCATCTAAGTGTCTCTTAGACCTAAAGATGGAACATCAGGGGAGGTCACTGTTGACCCCAGTTTGTGACAGCTGAAAAGACTTCAACAAAGGAAGATGGAGAAGTGAGTGGCTTGAACAACAACTGATGGCCACTGCAGGTCCAACCACTATTGACTGAGGTGTAGACAGAGTCAATGACAATGTCATGGACTCCTTGGTAAGTGACTTTTTCTTTCTAGTTACAGCAGAACCAGCAAGAACAGAGCAAGTAGCTGAGGATGAGGAGCCAAAAGCTGTTAAGTGTATCTGGGATAAGTTGTTCAGAAGGTAAGTTGTTACTGAGTGCTCAAAATTATCAAACCTACACTCAACACTTTTCCCCAGTCCCTTCACAAGAAAAAATGGACAAGTACACAAATTTCCTGCCAGTACCCCTTTCCAACATTTAAATACCGACAGAAAAACAATACGGCAAGGAGGTTGTCATGAAGTGAGCATAAGCACTACACTGACACACACTCTCCTGCCCATGCCTACACTAACACTTTCTGTCAAAAAAAAAAAATCAGTGTTTACACAAGTAGTGCAAAAATTTTCACAAAAATAGCCTCGATTAATTCAACGACACTAATAACTAAAAACTGTTCCCCAACAGGAGGGTTCCAATTTTGATAAAAATATATACTGTTTCCTCAAGGAAAATACTGGTTTTAGTCTGAAAATTAAACATACGTTCTTTATAGGGGAAACAATTTGTTTGTGGTGGGGTTCCCCAACAGACACTTATCTGCAAGAAAACAAAGCTACTAGCTGATTGCTACTGCTGTAAAGCCAGAGATGATGCTTCTCAAGACCTTAAAGTACTGAAGTAATCTTCACATTGACTGCTGCTGATTTCTCTGCTTGTGGTTAGCCAATTAGCAGTGAATGTGGAGGTGTGTGTGTGTGTGTGGGGGGGGGGTACCAGAGCTTAGTGAAACTGGTTGGTTGGTTCCTAGGCAGGGAAACAACTGATACAGCTTAAAGGCTACTGCAGCAGTGGGAATGATGAATATCAGGGGTTATTTCTTCAGTACAGATCTCTGGCATTTGAAATGTTTCTACATCCTGCCTTGACACATGCCCTACATGTGTCCTCTTTCTCCATGGGGTCACATCAGACATCATAAAAATCACTTTAATCATAGCATCATCCTTTTGGGCGTATGTATCTGTGATCACAAAATCTATGAAGATAGTCAATTATAGGCCTAAACCTTTTCAGCAGATCTGTGCCAATTAAGACATCATTTCCTGGCTTACTGGTTAATAAATGGCTTATTGGTTATTAAACCACACATTGGTTGGGTCTCTTCCGTTTTTCCAAAATTTTAACTTCAGCCATATTTTTCCCAAAGTTAGTTGTCCCCGAACATGTAGCCTACAACCTGCAGGCCACCAAGTAAGATTTTTAGTCTCTCTCAATCTTTTAATGCATTGCTCAGCTTGTTATACAAGCCTCTTGACATAACCGTTACTTCAGCTCTATTGTATATTAGACCCTCATGCTTTAAGCTGCTTTCTACACTTACTTCAAAGTGGAACCTACATGCATTTCCTTTAAGGATTAAGTTGTCCAAATATAACTGTTGTCCTGTCCTTTGTAACAAGGCAATATTAACACTACTGACAGTAGTGGTTTTAGGAGTTTCACATGAGAGGTCACATTTGGAGCCAGTGTTGTTAGCTTCAATATGCATACTTCTTTCAAATCAGTAATTATATCAAATTCACACAGACAGTACGAGAGGGGACAGAAAAACTGTTATTAGAAGTACTGTTGTCAGTAGGGTTAGGACTGCTGTATCCAGAGAAGGGAAACTAAGATACAATGAGGATTTTTGTTATCAGAGATTTTGGAACAGGGTCTTCTGTTCTTTAACCTGTTCCTTTATCTGTCTAACCTCATCTTGTGGACTGCTTATTTCTTCTTCCATCTCTCTTCTGCTGGGGGAATTAGACCTGCATCTAGGCTGGTCACAGTTATCATTTTGGTGCCTTCTCTGTAACAGTCAATGCCACAACCCTGTCTCTGTCTTCCTTTATACTTCCTGTCATTTTGCTTACCTGGACTCTGTCTATAATACGTTGGGCAATGCCACCCTTTTTACTTTTGAGTTGAACTTACTGCTAAGTAGCTGTATGACCTGCATAGCAACTTTAAGCATTACAGACCCTTGGTCCCTTCCTGGTAGGCTGGTTATTTCATTTAGGACACAGTACAGTTCTGTAAGAACTAACCATAACAGTAGATGTCCTACTGATCACTGCTGCAGTATTCCTCCTCACCCCTCCTCCCCTTCTATTTTCTTGATTTGGATCACATGTATGCATACATGCTTCCTTGGAGGAGTTTCCTACTTATTCTTGCTATGACCCCCCCCCCCCCAGCTGACCAGTTTATTGTCTCAGTTGTATTCAGACCATGAGACAGTTTGAGGATCTCACACCTGAATCCATCTTTTATAATACCACTCACACGATTTGAGGTCATATGCTGGATGTTCAACCTCAGAAAGGTAACATTTTGGTACCCAGGCTGGATGCCAGTGATGAAAACCCTTCTGTGATGAATACTGAAACAGTGATTTTAGTTATGGCATCAATATTATTACTTAACATTTTAAGCTATGCATTTGTCTGTGGGTGAGCATAAAGCTGTCTCAGCACTTATTTGTCCCCTTTCTAAACTTATTCTTAGGTTACAATTATGTTAAAATGAAAAAGTCTAGCATGAATTTTGTACAAAAATAGAATTTATTATGAAAATGAATAAGTTAATGCTTAAGTAGAAATTGATAAAAGAATATGGAGATTGCTATACAGAAGAAAAATCAAACGACCACTTAAATTGGTTCCTGGGAGTGTGGTAAGACATACTTCTCAGCTATGGAAAATGAAAAAAAATATTACTTTCAGTGGCCTTAAGCCCTTTGTTGTCAGGTTCCCCTTCTTTAAGGGTTTATTGGTCCTTGAAGAGCATTGTGAAATAGTCCTGCATTCTCTATCCATTTTCTCACTCTCTCTCTCAGGGAGGATCCATAAAACTGAGAACTTCTTGTACATCAGCACTGGTTGCTCTGTAGACTTGAGTCCTATTCATTTGCAAGATGTGTTTAAATGCTCCTGTATGGCACATTCCACTTTCCCTCACTAAGAATGGATCTACGTTTTATGGGTAGGGTGGTCCCACAGTTACCAAGATGTAATATAGCACTATAGCAGTCCTTTATTAAAGTTAGTCTATAGTCTGTCCACCTAATTGCTGTCAGCTAGCAGTGATGCAAGTAGACTAGGAAAAAAAAGTATGAATGAATATCTGAAAGTCTGACTGAGTGAATCACTTCCCCTACAGTATCCATCTTCTAACAGCAAAAAGGCTTTGGAATTCTTTCGTTCTTCTCCTGAAATTGACTCTTGCCTTTGCCCCAGTTGTTTTGCTTTTCGCAGTTAATTATTTTTTTAACAACAAAAAAAAAAAAGCAGCTCGGAAAGAGGATGGGGTCATACTTCTCAACTGTCCAAGTTTTCGCATAATGTCCAGATTTTTGTTTCATGTGTTTGGTCTGAACTGCTTAAAATTTCTGGTTTTCTGGCAAATCACTGAGGATTGAAGTCACTACATAATGACACATATTTGAGTTTCAGACTTCATATCCTACAGAAAATGCATGCTAACAAGCATCTTGTTAGTCTAGCAACTTTCTAAATTTGTAAGAGCAATATTTAATATCTGCTCCTATGTTTGGGTTTTTGTCCCCACATTATTTTAGGTTTTGTCCAGATTTCTTGCTCTATGAGATTGAGAGGTACGAATGAGGTTGCAGCCATCACTTTGTTTCACATCCTGTGACTCTGACACTCCCTTTTGACATCTTGATACTTAAATGTCAGTGAAGCAAGATGGTGTATAGATTTTATGTCCTCAGCTCTGAAGTTTATACTTGGCAATGGCATTTTTTGTTCTGTGCTGAAAACAGATACTCTCAATGCAAATGTCAGGTAGATGTCTAGAAGAGGAAGCCCTGTGTTTCATTCTCAGGTTGTATGCCAGAATGGGATGCAGTAAAGGAGACTCACTGCTATGAAAACATCTTCACTGCATGCCTTTTACTGAAGAGCTGGGAAAAACAAATCTTTTAAATGGCTTGGCTTCAAGCACTCTGCTTTTCAGTGTTTTGTTACCTACAATCAACATAACATGCCATGCCAGGAAAATGGCAAGATTAACACACAATAATATGTGAAGGCAGAATAAAAGCAATCAGTCCACTTAGCGTGAATGAGGAACACTGATAGTTCTAAGTGTACAATGCATCACCTATCATTAAGGAGAAGAATCAAATAAGTTTACTGAAAGGAAATTAGATTATTAATAATAATGTACCTGCAACAAATCTTAAAAAAACAGAACATACTGTGAGAAAAGCTATTCATTACAGGTCTCTCTCAGTTGTAGCATAAAGAAAATGATGAACACTAAGAGAAGCAGAGAATTAGAAATTACATTGGCCATGTATGGGACAGTGGTACTACTCAAACAATGGAACACAGAGCAAACTAAATCTACAATGACTAAACTTGTATTGTAACTGCATTTGTTATGCAACCATTTTCAAACAATCTACCTGATGCAGTTAAGTACTTCTGAAGCTGAGATTTCAGCTACAATACAATACTTTAAAAATTGACTACACTATTTGTGATGGGCAATGCAGAAGTTTTTACTTAATACAGTATGTGGACACAGAAGGACTTGCAAACCACTAACCAGTGCAATATGTGTGGTTCATGATAATGGTATCTTAAAACATCTGAATGCTTAGAGCACTGCATTGTAAATATGGTGCCATTTACAAATATACTTCAGGATGATAGGGTAGCCTAGAGGTTCAGTTAATTTAGTTATGAATTCATCTACTCGTCCAGAAGACTCATGTTTGAATCTTGTATACTGCTCATTACGAAGGGAAAAATTAAATGGACGAGTGTATTTTAATACTCCAGAACATGCCATGACTGTTAGAACCACAGGTCTAATCCTAAACTTCTAATAGTTCCAGAAGAACTGTAAGGATGCAAGTGACCAGCTAGTGTGGAGAAAAACTGAGTAAAGTCAAAACAAAGAATATAAAATAATGTTTAATCAAATTAATAAAAAAAGTATGTGCTGATGGTAGAAACTGCTGGGGTTCTCAAAAGTGGAAGCAGAAAAGATAAGGAATTATGGATATCATTTTAATGATATAAAAGAACTGCAAAGGAGTATGCAGTAAGTAACACTGGAAATGAGCAAGGAAAGCCAATGCAGGTTAATTCTGAAAAAATATTGCAGAACAATTTTGAGCTAAAGAAACATAGCAGTTTAATGTTCACAACATAAAGAAATAGGAAGGGAATAAAATAAATTTCTGTGACACAGACACAAGCCATTTTGAAAGAAGTTATCTTTAAGGGACAGCAGCAAAGTGGTATATTGGTTAGTGCTGTCCTCTTCCAGTATAGCTGGCTCTCTAGCTCGGTTCCTGGCAGGGATACTTTCTTTGCAGTATGTATGTCCCCTCTGAGTCCATGTGGGTTTTTGATAAGTGCTCTGGTGTCATCTATCATATCAAATGCAATAAATGAATGGCAATCCTCCTAACTGCCTGCGGATTGTGTCTCTCTCTCCTACAACAGACTTGTGTACTATCCAGGATCAACTTCTCTTCCTTGCACCCAATGAGTACTGAGACAGGCTCCAGCTCCTCCTACAATCCTAAACTGGATAAACTTGTTATCGGAGCATTACCAAATGAGACTGGACAATGCAGATGAGTAGAAAACATGCATCCAAGTGGATGCCAAGAGCTTAGGATTGGAAAGTACTGTGTAAGTTAATACCATAGAAGTAGATGCTTGAGTAGATTATTGTTACAGTAGCCTTAACTATATGGGATGTATCCTGTGAAGGAATTCAGACATCCAGCCAGTCTACAAAGCTTTGGTCTCCTTCCTCCCATATTGTCATCCATTTAGCACGAGGGTACATGCTGGTATGTGCATCATATGGGTGCACCAAAAAATCTGAACTTTCTTACCCAAAAGGGAGGCTGAAGCCTGAAGCTCTACAATTTAATCAAAACCTGTAAAGACGGTCATGTCAGGGGGCCAAAGATAAAGTAGGGTACCCAATCCTGGTCTGGTAAGAGTAGGAAAGAGAGAGAAGGAAGGTGGGAGAGTGCCAGTACTGCAACAGTAATCGATTTGAAATATATGCTGTTATAGTAAGTTAGCGTTCACAACTGTGCTATGTTCTTAATTAGATGACTGTTGTAGTAGTCATAGCTCATTGGGATAATTGCCATAGCTTAGAAAGAATGGGTAGATGCAGTAGGTAGAGAAGTCCTTGTAGTATGGCTTTTGCAAATCTTGCCCTAGCTTTGAAGATTAAACTAACTTGTATAGTGCCTAGCAAAGGTGTGCACAGAAGACCAAGCAGCTGCTGTCTCTAGAATAGACCTAAAGTCCACCTTTTCCAAAAAGCCTTAGAGGTAGCCACAGCTATGGTAGAGTGAACTCTGACTTTCTGACAGGGGGCTTTTTTACATATTGGCTATTCTATCTTTTTCTCATCGATGGAAACAAAATGGTTAGAATTCCTAAACTCTTTAGGCCTATCCAAGTAAAATCTTAACTGTATAAAGATGTCTAAAGCAAACAGGATTCTTTCTCCTTTGCTTTTGGGTTCAAGATAGAACATGGAGATGTTGAGAATAAAACCAAATAACCTGAGATGCCATCTGGAAATGGCTAGCTTGGAAAATGTCTGTTCTTATTTTTCTTACCCTGAAAAGGAAATTAAGAGATGGTCTGACATTCTGAAATCTTTTGTCTTATTCAGGTAGTACCCGAGTTGTGTGGATGTTCACTGTATGCATAATTCTCTCCCCCTTGTTCTTACAGTCAGGGAAGAGGACAGGGAGATGAAAAGATTGATTCAAGGAAAACTCAATCAACTTAGGCATGATAGAAGGATTAGTTCTAAGAAGCCCCTATCTTTTGGAAAAAACAAAATAGACTGAGAAGATGTGAAGGTTTGCAACTCAGATACTCATCTAGTTGATGTCACAGCAATAAGCAAAACTGTCTTCCAAAATAAAAAAAAATAAAAAAGTTAGGGAGAAACTAGCTAGAGGTTCAAATGACATTTTAGTCAGGTTTCCCAATACAAAATTAAGATCCCAGGATGGAACCACCTGTTTTCTAGGTTTCTAATATGCAAAATCCATTACAAGAACTGTATGACTTGGAACAATGAAGCAAGGGAGGGGGTCTAATGGCAGATCAGCAAAGATGTCTGAAAGGTGCAGTACAATAGAAGTGACGACAAGCCTGATTTCAACAAATTCACACAAGTACTGAAAAACTCCCACCTGGGTTGGGTCCTGGTCTCACTATAGTACCAAGGAGAACGTTTCTTCCATTTGGTTAAATGGGATCTTCTAGTACCTGATGCATGACCTCTACAAAGTAGGTGCCTAAATGGGATCACACATCTATCATCCATACAAGTCAGGTGTACACAGACAGAATCTTGGAGTGGATGAGACATCCCTTGTCCTGCGTTGTCCACTCTGTGAGGACGTGGATGAGAAGATGCATGACAGGGTACAGCCAGTGTTATCTGGGCCAAAAGGAGGTTGCCACGAAAGAGTCCTCCTTTATGTTTCACAAGAAGTTAGAAGAGAAGGAGAGCAAAGCATAAAGGAACATTCCCTTACATGGGAAGGAAAAGGCATCTGTTTACAGGCCTATTTGCAAGGAATCTTGGGTCAGAACTGCTGTAACAGAGTATTCTAAATGGAGGCCAATAGATCTACTTGGGGAGTTTCCCACAGGTGGACAATCTTCTTGAAGACCTTTGTGTGTAACATCCATTGATGAAGGTCTACCCTGGATCTGTTTGGGGAATATAAAATTCTGTTCTGCCTTGATGGAACGTGGGTTGCCTGAAGAGAGACTATACTGAGTTGCTAGCTCTTCGATAACCATGGCCAGTCTGTACATGGGTAGGACCTTATTCACCCTTTTGTTTATGTACCACAAACTCGAATACTGTCTGTTAATGACTAAGAATTATCCTGGAGGCCACAGCTGATTCATTGCTTTGATTGCCTTTACCAAAGCCATTATCTCTTTGATGTTTTTGTTTTTGTCATGACAAGTGTCTCTCATATATCTCAGTCTTTGAAACTTTGGGAAACTGCTCCCATAAGCAAAGTCTTTAGTGACCAATTGAGTTGGCATTGGGGACAAAGAGAGAGACCTGGGTTCGGTTGGATTTAGATGGCCCACCAAATATGATCTTTTGATGAATTTCAAGACTGGAATGGGAAAGGATAGGTATATTCTGCTGTGGGACCAGACAGATTTGAGGAATCAATGAATATTCGTTGATGCATGCAATTCTGTATGAAATGCAGGAGTCAGTTCTGGGCACACTGTGGGTACTGCAAAGAGCACTTTTAGCCAACATCAAAGATTGAAACAATACTAATTTCATGAACTTTAATCATACTTTGACTCAAGAATGGGGTCTATTCCTGTCACGGTATTAGAAACCCAAAATAATTGGAGAAATTTAAAAAGGAAATCTGGGTAAAGGAATCACAAGAATGGATGAAGCCATGTAACCTATAATTCTGAGGAAATCCTTTGAGGTGGAACTAGTCTGGTGAGCAAGATTTCAGAACTGATAATGGTAGAAAGAAACTTTCTCTGGAGGGTAGTAAGTTACGATCAAGGAGGTATCTAGAAGGCATTCTAGAAAGATTAACTTTTGAGACAAGATCAGGGAAGACTTACAGATTTCAATTTAAACCTAGATTGTGGAACAGTTTCATGAAAAAAAGAATGGATACCAATGCGTCTTGGATGGAATCTGCTAAAATAAGGTAATCATCAAGATACGGGTAAATCTGAATTACTGGAAGTCTGCAGTAGACAAAGACTTAAGCCAAACATTTTGTGAATACTACTCCAGCTGTAACAGACTCAATGGCAAAGACAAACTGAAAGTGCAATCTCAAAACAAAGAATCTTTAACTGCAGTTATTTTGAACAGGGATGTAGTGATATGCATCCTTAAGGTGTAGAATCACCAAGTGTAAGCACTTTGTGGAAGAGGAAAAGGGCACTGTTAACATTTTAAACTTTAGAACAAAGAGTAAGGTATTCAGAACTGATAAATCTGACACTTGTCTCCAGGTACCATCTTTTTTTAGATACGAGAAATATACTTGAATAGAATCCTTCTCCCTGCTGGGAAGGGAGAACATATAACACCTCTATTAGAACTTGGGGAAACATGCAACACTGTTTTTTAGTGGAACAGGGACTGCTGATTGTAGGGGATGGGATATTTATTGCAATTTGTAGCCCTGATGAATTACCTTCAGCAACCAAAAATCTGTTATTTGTCTTCAGAGATGTAAGGAATGACAGACTGCCTGCTAGTTTGAAAGGATGGCTCAGGTGGAGAGGAGATTGGTGGGGTGGGGTCCAAAGGTAGCCATGCAGTTTTCTTAATCAGGGAAAACCTTTGGGGTTCATTCCTTTTCTGTTTTTAACCGCTTTGCCACTTTTTCTTGTATTGCTGCTTAGCTGATTTTTGTATAACTGGTTTGAAAGGCTTCTGAAAAAAGGATCCAGGGCTTGAAGGGTAATTTCTCTAATACCTTGAAACATATGAAAAAGAATTGTTTCACCCTCTTGTAGTAATTTCCCTCTTTCCACTACGATTTTGAGGACCTCTGAAGAGGAATTCTCAAAAAGAAAATTTTTCAAGATGGCCTTTAAATGCATGCCTTGACATCTTCATGGAAACTGCATATCACAGTCCTCGTAGCAGCAGCTCTAGACACAGAATTGACTACATCACATGCGCATTTGTGTGTTTTGTGATCTATGAAGGAAAAGACACCAACTCTGACAAATCAGTTTTAATACCAGAAAAAGGAAAGTTAGATTACTGTAGGCCAGAAAACATAAAATAGATACTCTGCCATACGAGTCTGGAAGCTGATTACCCGGAAAGCTAAAATGGAAGAAAGATTCAAGCATATACCTTCATCCCATACCTGTCAAAGGCAATGCTGTCTTTCTCATTAGGGACAGGGTTAGAAGAAACCAAAGGTATAGATCTCACTATCCATGTCCATAGAAATCACACTCTGGTCTGCAATGGGATTCCTAAGAAGAAATGTACGAGAATCTGGCAACTTAAACAACTTGTCATAGTTGCAGGAGACTGTGAATCGAGAAGGAGAAACTGAATTACAAGTGTCTGCCAAACAGCAGTACTGGAAGAATGGCCAAGCGCTTGGGGAAATCTAAACTCAAAAGTCATATGTTTTTGTGCCTCTGAAGCTGCTTTTCCTTCCCACTTGAAGGCCTCTTTCATTCACCAGTGGTGTCTTCATTTGGGAGACTGGAGGACAGATCCTCTTCTGATTCAAATTTGCAGGGAATAGGGGTAGTGAGTCACAACACAAGCAAGATCTTCTTCCTGTGCCACACTACTCCCTCTTTACTGGAAGGCAGGCTTCTTTTTCTCTTAGCCTGGAAAGACTTAAGGGATGAAGACGGAAACGACTAATAAGTCCTGAGACTTCCAGTGGAGTCTCACCAAAGGAGTCAGGTAGCTCAGACAGACCTATATTACCTTGTCAAAATGACTATTCACCGAATACCAATCCATCGACACCTACACAATGAAATTCACTTCTGTGAACTGCAAAAGGAATGAAGCTCCTCTCTTGGGTGGGTTTGATTTAGAACAGTGTGTGCTCCGATGCTGTAGGGGGCAAATGTTTCCTTGCCCTGGGAAAACGTTCTATGTTTGCTGATATGGGTTTCGTTGTATAGCTGTCGATGGATTGGTATTTGGTAAATAGTCATTTTGATGAGGTAATATTGACCCAGCTCAGACCCAAGGCTCCAAAACTACTACAATGGAACAGTCCTTTCCAGACAAGTGGAAAAAAGGTCGATGAAGGAGTCTGATCAGTAGCTTTTTTTTGAAAATTTATCTTAAACTGAAGAGAGAGATCCTTGCTCATAATTCAGTAGCCATGGTCGCATGCACTAAGACCATCAAGCTAATGGCTTTCAAGAAAAAGTTTTAAGCTATTAAGCCAACCATGTATGGTTTTGGTAGTTCAAGATCAAATGATGTTACAGGACTGGACAACATGAGTTTCCCCAAGTCAGGTGGGCATCTTTATAAAGCATCTGCCTTCCACAATATTTTCCCTTTACTGACAGACATAAGCTACTGCTGGATTTTTATTTATTTATTTATTTTTTTGAGGAGGAGGAAGGATCCCCACTTAAGACGGAAAGGATGCCCACTGTAGTCTTTAACCATTCTGGATTATTTCAGAACTCTGGCATCTGAAGTTGCATGATTCCTGAAATGAAGGAGGTGGAACAGATTGCCTGCAATTTAGGAAGAAATACCTGGGTGGGGATAAAGTACAGTTTGTCACTGAGATTTCTTTTGAAAGGAGGGTCCTTGGGATCCATCCTCTTTCCTTTTTGAATTGCTCAGTCACCATTTTTCTTGTATTGTTTGGCAGGCTTTTGTTAAGAAGCTTTAAAAGGCTTTCACAAAATAGGACCAGAGAAAGTAGGGTAATTTTTTTTGGTATTTAGGAATATGAGACAGAAAGAGTTGTTTGACTCACTGTATCAACTTTAATCTTTCTTAGAGTTTCTTCAATACTTCAGCTGAAAATTTTCAAACCAAATGGCCCCTTGTCAAAAGATGCATTTAGTAAATGAGCCTTTACATTATTATGGAAATTCTAAAATTTTACCCGTGCATTCCTGTGTATTACTGTTATGTGTGGCAGCAGCACTAGACACAGCATTTACTGCCTCATAAGCACAGTTACTAGAAGGGTCAGTGACCTGTGAAGCAGAGTTCAACATGCTCAACAGACTAGATTTAGTGTCTGAGTTAGATAAGCTAGTAAACATTTGCTGCATATTAGCAAAAAATAAGACAGCAGATACTTAGACATGTGAGTCTAGCAATTGATTGCTCTAAATACCAAAGTGGAATATGTACAAACTTTTTCCCACAAATCTATCAAATGAACATCTGTCTTGACACAGGGTTAGAAGCAGTAAGCGTCTTAGAAGATCTGTCCCCATTAATTGGACCCATTGCAGGATTTTTATAAAGGAATCTGTATGTGTGTGAGGCACCTTGTAAAATCTGTCAGGTTCCTTAGGGGTAAGGGGGTTGGGAGTCTGGGCAAATACAGACAGAAGCAAAAGTATCCAAGTCTCTTAACCATCTGAAAAAAATTCTTTCATTTTAAAATTTGTATCATTAAACTGCCTTCCAGTTTATAGCCTGCTACAGACCACCCTCCCAAACCCAGGAACCCAACTCGGCCTTCCTGAGAACACTGGAAAATATGAAGGTCTCTCCAAACACCATTATATTGGGCGACTTCAACTACCCAAACATAGACTGGGAGCATTACTCTAGCTCCAACACCCTAGCCCAAAGGTTCCTAGAATTTATAAACTCAAATGCTATGGAACAACTTGTTACCACTCCAAAAAGAGGAAAATATACTGGACCTGATCATCACCAACATGGGGACTCTATGCTCCAGACCAGAAGTGTATCCCTCACTGGTAAGATCAGACCATAAACTAATCTCACTGGATATTCACATCCCGACCCCACCCCATGCCCAGAAAACCACAGTGAAAAACTTCTCTGAAGCAAATTTCACACTCCTCAAAACCGAGGTGGAATCCTTCAAAGCCCCCGGGCCTGTGGAAAATACAGCCCAGACTGCAGAATCCTTTATAAACGCATTCTATGAACACCTTCAGGAATGCATGGATCTTGCAATCCCAAATAAAACCAAGACCCAATCCTCCAAAGGCAGACGTCCTGTCTGGTGGACCCCAGCCATAAACAAACTATACAATAGAAGGAGGAAGCTACTACATGATAGAGCAAAATCCCAAAAAGGGAAGGCATCTCTGATCAGTATTAGCAAAAACTATGGGCACTCATAAAATCGTCTAAGGCCAGCTTCGAGAAAAATTGCACAGGACACTAAGGATAATCACAAGGCTTTCTTTAGTTATGTTAGGAACCTGGGTGGGAATTCCCAGATATGCTCAGAATTAGTCCAAAATGACAAAAATCCACCGAACCCACAGACATTGCCAACATCCTAGCTGACAGGTTCAGCGCAAACTTCTCCCCACCAAAGGGCAAATATCCATCCCAGCAGAGTGCTGCCCCCCTGACATCTCAGATGCTCAGGTAAGAGCCGCCCTCTACAAAGCAAAAAACACAGCATCAATGGGACCAGACGGTGTCCCAGGCTGTGTCCTACATGAACTCCAAGAAGAGCTAAACCCAAACATAAAACTACTGTTCAATCTCAGCCTTACTACAGGATATGTACTCAAAGAGTGGCGTACAGCAACAGTGGTCCCTCTCCACAAAGGTGGTGCCTCAACGGATCTTGGAAACTATCGCCCCATAAGCCTGACTAGCTTGGTCTGCAAAGCTATGGAAAGGATCATCATGGACCTCATAAATAAAGATATTGGGGACCTACAGACACTGGATCCTACCCAGTTCGGCTTTGTTAAGGGCAAATCCTGCCTCAAACCTGGTCGATTTCTTTGAAACAGTCACCAAAGCCATTGACAAGGGAAGGTGGTCCACACAGCCTACCTGGACCTCGCAAAGCCTTCGCTACAATACCCCACTCGGGCATTATAGATAAGCTCACCAGCTTAAATATAAACCCCTATGTCACTAGATGGGTTGCAAACTGGCTCAAGGACAGAACCCACATGGTTAGAATTGCTGGAGCCATGTCAGACTCCAAACCAGTTACAAGTGGCGTCCCACAAGGTTCAGTCCTGGGACCTCTCTTGTTCGGTATATATTTCTCGGAGGTACAGGCCAACACGGAAGGACTGTGGCTGACCAAGTTCGCAGATGACTGCAAACTGGGCACCATAATCGACTCTCCAGCCGACAGAAGCATCCTCCAAAAGGGCCTCATAGAAACAGACAAAGTACAGTTGTGTACACCTACCATAAATGTAGATGTTCGAGTGTCTTCACTGTTGCAGTCATGACTGTAGGGTGCTCCTGCCGGCAGGCAGCCTGAGGTTGGCCAGAATCCCAAAGTCTGGGTCCGGCGTCGGCTGTACAAGCTAGTACCCTGACGTCAGTACGCTTTGGTACATAGCCCTCAGCCGACACCATCTTCTCCAGCCTTTCTTGCCCTAGATGTCAGAAGTCCCCAACAAAACAAAAATGAATCCAACAAGGAAACACAAATACACCACAAAAAAGGAAAAGGGAGAAAAAAAAGAGGGGATAGGAGGGAGGGAAACCCTGACTGCAACAGTGAAGACACTCGAACATCTACATTTATGGTAGGTGTACACAACTGTACTATGTTCTTCGTGTTTCACTGTTGCAGTCATGACTGTAGGGTGGAATCAAAGCAGTGTAAAAGGGAGGAGGCTTTTAGATAGAAGAAGGGGAGGCAAGAATACCCTGCAAAACAGCAGAGGCAAAGCCTGCCCTGGTCTTAGAAAACAGAGGGAGATTGTAGTGCTTGGAAAAAGTATGCACAGAACTCCAAGTGGCAGCTTCAAGATATCCTTGGTAGGGACTCCTCTGAGGAAAGCTGTAGAAGTGGCAGCTGCTCTAGTAGAATGACTTCTAATGGTACCTGGAAACTGTTTCCCATAATGAGTGTAACAAAATCTGATTCCATAAGCAATCCATTTGGAAATAGTTTGTTTAGAAATAGGTTTTCCAAGAGAACTGGAGGCAAAAGAAACAAACAATTGATTAGACTTTCTGAACTCTTTAGTCTTGTCCAGGTAAAATCGTAACTGTCTGTGCACATCTAATGAATGCAAAATCCTTTCCCCTTTATTTTGAGGATTTGGAAAGAAAGTAGGAAGGTGAATTGTCTGATTTAAGGCCACTTTCGAAATCACCTTAGGCATGAAAGTAGGATTGGTCCTCAAGGATACTCTGTCCTGATGGAAAATAAGGTATGGTTCCACAGCCATGAGAGCTTGCAACTCTGAGACCCTTCTGGCAGAGGTCAATGCTAATAAAAGAACAGTCTTCCAAGATAAAAACGTAATATCTGAGGATGCAGCAGGCTCAAAAGGAGGCAAAGTAAGTTTTTCTAAAACATAATTAAGATCCCAGGCAGGGACAGGAGGGGTCCTGGGAGGCCGCAAATTTTTAGCCCCTCTCAAGAATTGCTTCACCAAAGGATGAGAAAAAACAGGAGGATCCGAACTGAAATGAGCAGAAATAGCAGAAGCATGAATCTTAATGGAAGAAAAGGAAAGTCCTTTAGATAAAAGTTCGAAAGGTAAAAGCAAAATAGAAGAGAGATCAGGTACTAGAGGATCCGAGCCTCGGTCCTGCATCCAAATACAAAACCTCTTCCATTTAGAGGCATAGGATTTCCTAGTGCTAGGCCGTCTAGCTTCCAGAAGAACATCCAAAACTTGTTTGGGAAGACTAGAGGAAATCAAATTCCTTTGAAGAGCCAAGCTGCCAGGCAAGGGTCTTGAGATTGAATGTAGTAACAGACCCTGATGCTGGGACAGAAGCGAAGGGTTCAGAGGGAGAATCCAAGGAGGCCCCAAGAATAGGTGCTTTAAAGTTGGATACCAAAACTGTCGAGGCCAATTTGGAGCAATCAAGATGAAGAACTTGGGCTTGTCCTGTTTTATCTTCAGTAATACCCGAGGTAGTAGAGGAAGAGGAGGGAAGGCATATCCTGAAAGGCTTCTCCAGCTGAAGGACAGGGCATCCACTCTCCAAGCTGTTTTGTGGAAGGACCTGGTGCAAAAGCGAGGCAGCTGATGATTGAGATGGGATGCAAACAGATCTATCTGGGGACATCCCCAAACTGCAGTAATCCTGTTGAATAATCTGGTGTCTAGCATCCATTCGTGAGGATCTGAAATGTTTCTGCTCAGGCTGTCTGCTAAGAGATTCTGTTCCCCTGGAATGAATTGAGCCTGGAGATGTAGATTCAAATTTAGAGCTGTGTCCCATAAAGCCATAGCTAGTCTGCAAAGGGGGACGAATGAGAACCCCCCTGCTTGTTGATGTACCACATGACCGTGGTGTTGTCTGTGCGAATTAGCAGAGGCCCTGGTTGCAAAAGGTTCTTGAAGGCTAGAAGGCCATTTTGAACTGCCAACATTTCCTTCAGATTGATGTGCCAGTGAAGATGGTCCTTTGTCCAGGTTCCCTGCTGGCAATTGTCTAGAAAGTGTGCTCCCCAAGCATAATCCGAGGCGTCCGTGGTTAGGATTTGAGTAGGTTGAGGTAGACAAAAAGGCTTTCCTTCGTTTAAAGCGCATACCCTGGACCACCAGAGGAACTCCCTCTGAAGGCAGGGGATCAGAGGAATCAGAATATCCAGATCGTGGTAATGCTGTGACCATACACTTTTCAGATACCATTGAAGCTTTCTCATATGAAGCCTTGCGTTTGGAATCAACAGAATGCAGGAAGTCATGTAGCCCAGAGCCTGCAGGAATTTCCTTGCAGTGAGCTGAGATAGAGTTGCTAAGGTGCTGAAAGTAGAAGCCAGCTGAGTTTGATTTTCTGGAGTGAGGAAGGCCCTTTGTAAGGTTGTATTTAAGAGGGCTCCCAAGAATACCATTTGTTGAGAAGGGATCAAATGTGACTTTTTTGTGTTCACTGAGAATCCCAATAGGAGGAGAAGACGTTGAACAAAGTCCAGATGTTGAAGTAGAAGATCTTTGCTGTCTGCCTGAATAAGGCAGTCGTCCAAATAGGGGTAAATCTGTATCCCCTGAAGTCTGCAGTAAGCCACTACTGGTGCCAGGCACTTGGTAAAGACTCTGGGCGCAGTAGATAAACCAAAGGGCAGTACAGAGAATTGAAAGTGCCTTGAACCTGCCTTGAACCTGAGGAATTTCCTGCATTCCTGCCTGATGGGAATGTGTAAGTAGGCTTCCTTTAAGTCCAATGTCACCATCCAGGCATCCTGAGATAGCATTGGAATTGGTTGCTGCAGAGTAAGCATCTTGAATTTTGGAATTTCCAAAAAGCTGTTTAACACAGAAAGGTCCAGAATAGGTCTCCATGAGTTTTGTTTCTTGGAGACCAGAAACAGTCTTGAATAAAAACCTTTTCCCATCTCTGAGAGTGGAACGGGCTCTATGGCTCTCATGGCCAGAAGGCATCCACTTGATTTAAGGCCCTCTGACCATTGATGTTTTGGCAGATCTGGCCAACCGTGAGCCCCTTGGCAAAGGGAGTGTGAAAGTGGAATTTGTAACCCTTTAAAATCCACGTCCAATACCCATCTGTCCTGGGTAATATGAGTCCAATTTCTGTAAAAAGAGACAGTTTTCCTCCGAGAGGGGCATCAGGTGAAGGGGTCCTGTAGCCCAACCAGAGAGGGGAGTCATTGAGTTTGCTTTCTTTGAGATTGGGATCTGTCTTCTCCCCCCTTCTAGGTGAAGAAGCAGTCCATTGTCTAGATCTGTAGAGGCCTGACCTTGACCACGACCTCTGGAAGCGTCTATATCTTCCCCTTTGAGGCCTGTCAGGCGTGGGGAAGGACCAATTTTAGAGGGCCAATTCCTGGAAAATCTAGGAGGCTGAGACTTGCAAGAAATCTTTTACAGTCTGCATAGACTTTGCCTTTTCTTCCATCTTTTTTTAATAACTTCCTCAGCCTTGGATCAAAAGAACATCATGTTGAACAGGGGCATCTAATAACTTAGCCTTTGATTCAAATCCTTGGGATTCATCCTCTTTCCTTTTTGAATTGCTCAGTCACCATTTTTCTTGTATTGTTTGGCAGGCTTTTGTTAAGAAGCTTTAAAAGGCTTTCACAAAATAGGACCAGAGAAAGTAGGGTAATTTTTTTGGTATTTAGGAATATGAGACAGAAAGAGTTGTTTGACTCACTGTATCAACTTTAATCTTTCTTAGAGTTTCTTCAATACTTCAGCTGAAAAATTTCAAACCAAATGGCCCCTTGTCAAAAGATGCATTTAGTAAATGAGCCTTTGCATTATCATGGAAATTCTAAAATTTTACCCATGCATTCCTGTGTATTACTGTTATGTGTGGGAGCAGCACTAGACACAGCATTTACTGCCTCATAAGCACACTTACTAGAAGGGTCAGTGACCTGTGAAGCAGAGTTCGACATGCTCAACAGACTAGATTTAGTGTCTGAGTTAGATAAGCTAGTTAACGTTTGCTGCATATTAGCAAAAAATAAGACAGCAGATACTTAGACATGTGAGTCTAGCAATTGATTGCTCTAAATACCAAAGTGGAATATGTACAAACTTTTTTCCCACAAATATATCAAATGAACATCTGTCTTGACACAGGGTTAGAAGCAGTAAGCGTCTTAGAAGATCTGTCCCCATTAATTGGACCCATTGCAGGATTTTTATAAAGGAATCTGTATGTGTGTGAGGCACCTTTTAAAATCTGTCAGGTTCCTTAGGGGTAAGGGGGTTGGGAGTCTGGGCAAATACAGACAGAAGCAAAAGTATCCAAGTCTCTTAACCATCTGAAAAAAATTCTTTCATTTTAAAATTTGTATCACTAAACTGCCTTCCAATTTATAGCCTGCTACAGACCACCCTCCCAAACCCAGGAACCCAACTCGGCCTTCCTGAGAACACTGGAAAATATGAAGGTCTCTCCAAACACCATTATATTGGGCGACTTCAACTACCCAAACATAGACTGGGAGCATTACTCTAGCTCCAACACCCTAGCCCAAAGGTTCCTAGAATTTATAAACTCAAATGCTATGGAACAACTTGTTACCACTCCCACAAGAGGGGAAAATATACTGGACCTGATCATCACCAACATGGGGACTCTATGCTCCAGACCAGAAGTGTATCCCTCACTGGTAAGATCAGACCATAAACTAATCTCACTGGATATTCACATCCCGACCCCACCCCCTGCCCAGAAAACCACAGTGAAAAACTTCTCTGAAGCAAATTTCACACTCCTCAAAACCGAGGTGGAATCCTTCAAAGCCCCCGGGCCTGTGGAAAATACAGCCCAGACTGCAGAATCCTTTATAAACGCATTCTATGAACACCTTCAGGAATGCATGGATCTTGCAATCCCAAATAAAACCAAGACCCAATCCTCCAAAGGCAGACGTCCTGTCTGGTGGACCCCAGCCATAAACAAACTATACAATAGAAGGAGGAAGCTACTACATGATAGAGCAAAATCCCAAAAAGGGAAGGCATCTCTGATCAGTATTAGCAAAAAACTATGGGCACTCATAAAATCGTCTAAGGCCAGCTTCGAGAGAAAAATTGCACAGGACACTAAGGATAATCACAAGGCTTTCTTTAGTTATGTTAGGAACCTGGGTGGGAATTCCCAGATATGCTCAGAATTAGTCCAAAATGACAAAAAATACACCGAACCCACAGACATTGCCAACATCCTAGCTGACAGGTTCAGCGCAAACTTCTCCCCACCAAAGGGCAAATATCCATCCCAGCAGAGTGCTGCCCCCCTGACATCTCAGATGCTCAGGTAAGAGCCGCCCTCTACAAAGCAAAAAACACAGCATCAATGGGACCAGACGGTGTCCCAGGCTGTGTCCTACATGAACTCCAAGAAGAGCTAAACCCAAACATAAAACTACTGTTCAATCTCAGCCTTACTACAGGATATGTACTCAAAGAGTGGCGTACAGCAACAGTGGTCCCTCTCCACAAAGGTGGTGCCTCAACGGATCTTGGAAACTATCGCCCCATAAGCCTGACTAGCTTGGTCTGCAAAGCTATGGAAAGGATCATCATGGACCTCATAAATAAAGATATTGGGGACCTACAGACACTGGATCCTACCCAGTTCGGCTTTGTTAAGGGCAAATCCTGCCTCAAACCTGGTCGATTTCTTTGAAACAGTCACCAAAGCCATTGACGAGGGGAAGGTGGTCCACACAGCCTACCTGGACCTCGCAAAAGCCTTCGCTACAATACCCCACTCGGGCATTATAGATAAGCTCACCAGCTTAAATATAAACCCCTATGTCACTAGATGGGTTGCAAACTGGCTCAAGGACAGAACCCACATGGTTAGAATTGCTGGAGCCATGTCAGACTCCAAACCAGTTACAAGTGGCGTCCCACAAGGTTCAGTCCTGGGACCTCTCTTGTTCGGTATATATTTCTCGGAGGTACAGGCCAACACGGAAGGACTGTGGCTGACCAAGTTTGCAGATGACTGCAAACTGGCCCCATAATCGACTCTTCAGTCGACACAAGTATCCTCCAAAAGGGCCTCATAGAAACAGACATCTGGTGCCAGAGCCATGGCCTCAAGCTAAATGCCAAAAAGTGTATAGTCATCCCTTTGGCAAAAACAAAGTGCCCACAAATTACCACATGGGTGGTAATCCATTAAGTACAGAATAAGTAATTAGGGACCTGGGGACCCAAGTTGATAGCAATCTCTCATTTGACAACCACGTGGCCAAAGTGGTTAGAAGAACATTTTATATAGCCCACCTAATCATGAAGGGATTCACATCTAGATCAGGGGAAGTCATCGTGCCTCTTTACTCATCCCTCATCAGGCCCATAATGGAGTACAATGCCCCTTTTGGGATGTACCTTACCAGACACCTGCAGCAACTGAAAGACCCCAAAAGTACCTCACCAAGAGGATCAAAGGGCTCAAACAGATGCCATATGCTGCCCGGTTAAAGAAACTCCAGCTCTACTCAGTGGCATACTGCCTGCTCAGAGGCGATCTGTGCCTGACATATAAAGCCATGTCCAACCCGGAATTAATGGACATGCTGCACCTCAGAAAATCCAAATCCCATCGAGCTACGAGCTCAAGAGACTTGAACCTCAGCACTGAAATAAATAGGACATGCTGGAGGGACAGATTCATAACCCAGAGGCTCCCTTCACTCTGGAATAAAATCCCAGTCCAAGTTAGGCAGAGTCCCTCATTGACTCTCTTCAAGAGGAATCTTGATGAGTGGATGGGAGATCGTAGGTTTACCCCGGGTATCACTTCTGTGTCACTGTTAGACATAGAAAAATTAATTTAAAATGGGTGGCGAAAGCCAAACACACTCTGGCTAGGCTTATAAATGCCCTAGGGCAGATAGCCTAGTATGAACCTATATCTCTTCACTGGGGGAGTCTGAAGAGAAAAATGTCTTCAGATTCAGACATATTAAGTAAGGGGACAATAACTGAGGTGTAGTCCAGACCCTCAACACCTGATTCAGGAAGATCCTCCTCTTCTACTGAGGAAGAGGGGAATCTCCTTCTCTTAACTAGGATGAAACTGGAACAGAAGGCTGGAGAGCCTCTATTGCCTTAAATAGACATTGTGCAAAATGATGCCAATCTCCTTGGGAAGTCCTTCCGTATTGATGGGGTGGAAGGAAGGCACAAATGTTTTGTTTTCAGTGTCCTCTTTTTAGGAGTCTCCCACTTTAAGGTCTTGGGTGTAGAATCCAGTGGCCAGATTTCCATCATGGAATCTGTGACCTCATCCCCCACCAGCACTTGAAGAAAACCACACTTATCCTTATCCTCAGAAAAAGAATTATTATTAGATCTCTCTTCTAGGCTGGAAGAACCTGACATACAGTTTAAAGGGACACACCAAAATTCTGGGCCATGGCAACCTCCTGAGACAGTCATGCCAGCAGGAACAGCAGAGCCAGACAGTCATGCCAGCAGGAACAGCAGAGCCAGACAGTCATGCCAGCAGGAACAGCAGAGCCAGACTGATAGTCTGAGCACTGTGAAATCACCTCTGCAGAGATGTCAGACTCAGACCTCACAAGAGGGGTGTGTCAGAGTTTCTTCAGAAACCTTTCTCAGTTTTCTTTTTCATCTTCTGAGGGGGGAAGTCTGCTGAAAAAGAGTCCACTTCCATCTTCACATGTGCCAAATCTCAAAGGTACTTACTGTCAAGAAAAATTAAGGAGTAAATGAAAGAAATCTAACATGACCTTCCTTCATGTTCTTCCCATTAAAACACACACACACACACACACAGGAAGCATGAGTCTCCTTGTAAGGAATCTGTTTACTGCAAGAGTATTTACCCTTTCTGACAGATGTAAGCAGATTTCACACAAACCTTTCCACAGAAAAAAGGAAGATCCTCCAAAGGTGACACTTGTCTGCCCAAAACTGTAGCTGAAGCTGACAACCGATACTCATTCTGCTAAGCTAACAAAATGACTGCATAAGCGTACGTACGGCAAGAAAGTTCTAATTTTTGGTGCACCTGTATTAGTATGTACACTCTTGCTAAGGGTGGACATGCAGTGTGAGAGGCAGGAGCCCAAAGCTTTGTAGACTGGCTGGATGCCCAATAATCTTGGCAGGATATGTCCCATATAGTTATGATACAGATAAGTTGAAGGAGATCTGGAAGATTCTGTACTGGTCTCTCCTGTACAAAAGGGGAGCAGTATCTATGGGAAACTGGCTCCAGAGAGAATCCTTACTCTGGTAAAGTTGAAGTTTGAGGCCCTATGACTGTTGGATCTGACAAGGGGGTCAGATCTAAAGGTTTTGAAAGTCTTGGGATCAGAGCCAAAGAAGCCAGAGAAGAGGAAGAATGGTTGGGGGAATGTTTCAGTCTCTCTGGGCTTGTCACAACTCTTCTCCCATTTATCTGTTAGAGGACTTCTCAGATGGGGGAGTCTCCAGTAACAGAAGATGATTATTGGGACAAGTCTCCCGTAGGGTCTGGAAGCAGTCGCTTCAAAACCAATTTGCTATGGCATTCAACAATAGCCCACTGAATCAATGTTGTGCAGATATCACGCACTTAATTTAGATGGGCTGCACCCAAACAGTATACACGCTTCTGATGAGAATGAGATTTAGGGATTTTGTGACCACAGACTACATACTTTTTGAAGTCTGATGATTTCTTACCCACAGCTAAAAGAAAAAAAGCAGTACCTTAAAGAAAAAGATGATAATAATAATAAAGTGATAACACTACTGGTAACAGTACCAAAAAGGTCGAAGAACAGACAGAGGCCTCAACAGTGTGAATAGTGAAGAAACCATTATTTTGGCAAGGGTTTCAGAAGAAGAAATATGAAAAGGAAGATTATTATCTGTAGAACTATGTGTGCGCGTGTGTGTATACTTGTACACACACACACACACATATATATATATATATATATATATATATATATATATATATATATATATATATATATATATATATATATATATATATATATATATATATACACACACACACATAAAATGCCAACAATTTGAAAACTTAGCTGAGGTGAGCCTGAGCAAAGTAGACCACGTCTGTTGTCTATAAGCGGCAAGTGAGAGCTGAATTAATATTGGGAATAGGAGGGGATTACACATAAGGGGAGGAGCATAAGCTGTAGATCGGAGGTCATATCCAAAACCTATCCTCTAATGAACAGACAGAAGATACAACAGGTAATTTATTAAGAAGTTATGTCTTACCATAACGTTCCATGTTAGTTGTCTTCTTCACGCCTTCTTTCTTGCTGGATGGGTTCGGAGCCGCTCCTCGGCTCCGACTCGGCCTATACTATAGCTCGAGAGCTATTTTTACCGGCTCGAGGCAGCCCTATATCCCACAATACCATGCGCTAACTCCCCAGATCTCGTTTGGAAGCTAAGACATAGTATAAAAAGTAATATTATAATAATAATATTATAATCCTCTTTTACGAGTACAGGTTACCTGCTAGTAACACTAAGGATACCATGAAAGATGCAACATATTGTATCTCCAGAAATGGAAGGACTCAGAACCTCGAGTCTATCCAGGCTAGGGGGCAGGAGGGAGGGACGCAAGACAGAAGGCGAGAAGAAGACAACTAACATGGAACGTTATGGTAAGACATAACTTCTTAATGTTAAGTTGTCATTCTCGCCTTCATTCTTGCTGGATGGGACAGCATCCCTAGCATCTTAGTCCTGGGTGGCTCAATGGAACAGACTCCTGAGTACAGTGGAACCAAAATCAGCTCTATTTCTGGAGGCTAGATCAAGCTTGTAATGGGCAATAAAGGTATGTTTGGGCGCCCATGTAGCTGCTGCACAAATGGCATCTAGTGGTAACCTTGCTTGAAAAGCCGTTGAAGTTGATAGTGCCCTGGTTGAATGAGCTTTAGGCCTAGAGGGTAGTTGCCTGTGTCTCAACTCATAGATCAAGGTAATAATAGATGTCAGCCATCTGGAAAGAGTAACTTTCGATACTGGAAGCCCTTTCTTGCCTGCAGCATAAGAGAGAAGAGCTGGTCTGACTTTCTGAATTGTTTTGTCCTGTCTAGGTAATACCGTAATTGGCGATGAACATCTAATGAATGTAATTTTTGTTCAGCCCTGTTGGTATAGTCTGGGAAAAAGACGGGCAAATCAATGGAGTGGTTTAGATTTGCTTCCGATAACACTTTTGGTAGGAAGGAAGGGTTTGTTCTGAGAGTTACCCTATCTTTATGAAAACCAAATAGGGAGGACGGACAGACAAGGCTTGAAGTTCCGATACCCTTCTGGCAGATGTTATAGCTACTAAAACCAGCGTTTTCCAAGAAAGAAGTTTGAGGAGCAAGAAGCTGCCGGTTCAAAAGGGGAGAATTAGTGAAGTTAGAACTAAATTCAAATCCCATTGTGGGGTGGATCTTTGACTGGAGGTCTGAGCAACAAGATGCCCTTGAGAAAGGCTTTACAGAGTTTGTGGGACATAATATTTGCTTCTGAGAGTCCAACATGAAAATTAGCAATGGCTGCTAATTGTACCCTGATAGTGGCGATGATGACCCTGAATGAAAAAGCTCCAGAAAGTCTAGAACCTCATGAATGGGTGCATGGAAAGGATCTAAGGATCTAGTTTGTGCCTAGTGTGAAAACGCTTCCATTTACTCGCATAAGTCTTCCTAGTATTGGACTTATGGGAAGCCAGAATGATATCAGAACAGGAGGAGAAATAAGGGAAGCCTGGCTATGGCTGGAAGTGGAGCAACCAAGCTGTGAGGTTGATGGAATGTAGAGACTGATGCAGCTTGCCCGTGAGGTGGGTCAACAGATCCGGAAGGGGTTCCAGATGCCAAGGCTGTTCCAGTAGGTATTTGTGCAGGAACGGGAACCAAACTTGTCGAGGCCAAACGGGCAATCAGGATAATTTTGGATCTCAATGCGGTTGCTTTCTGAATTAGTTGCGGGATCAATGGAAAGGGAGGAAAGGCATAAAGAAGACCCCGGGGCCAAACGTGAACAAGAGCGTCTCTGAGGGGCTGGCCTGGTAGAGGAAAAAGTGTGAAGAAGTCGAGGCACTTGCTGTTTTGCGGAGTTGCGAAAAGGTCGCAGCAAGGGTGGCCTCACTTCCGAAAAATTCCGTCTACTACTGCTTGATTTAGAGACCACTCGTGAGGCATGAGGATAGTTCTGCTCAATCTGTCTGCTATGACATTGGACTTCCCGGGGATGTGCGTTGCTATCAGAAACCGTTGAGATGAAATCGCCCATTGCCAAAGTCTGAGTGCTTCTCGACAGAGGGAGTAGGACCTTGTTCCGCCCTGCTTGTTTATGTACCACACCACAGACATATTGTCCGTTTGAACTGCTATAGCCCCCGTGGGAAGAGAGCTCTGAAGGACCTGCAACGTCAAAAGCACCGCCCTCATCTCCAGGACATTTATGTGCAGGTGGCATTCTGACTGTTGCCAAGTGCCCTGGACTGTCCTGCCCTAATAATGCCCCCCCCCCACCCGATCAGGGAGGCATCCGTTGTGACAGTGGCAACTGGAGGGGGGAGAACAAAGGGTCTGCCCTGGAAAAGCTGAGGGGAAACCATCCACCAGGAGAGATGTTTCTTGCAAGATGGTGTTATCAAAATGTTGTGGGTCATTGGCAGCTGTTGAAAGGACCACTGAGAAAACAGCATCCACTGAAGGAGTCTCTTGTGGAAGCGGGCTATTGGAAATAGAAGAATCGCCGCCATGAGGCCCAACACTTTCAATACTAGCTTGACTTGGACCCTGCTGGGCTGAAACAGAAGCTGAACATTCCGCCTTATGTCTGTCACACTCTGAGGTGGTAATGTTGCAGACATTTCTGTGGTGTTTAATACGGCCTATAAAGTTTATACATTGACAAGACAAGGAGGACTTTGCAAAATTTATAGAAATACCCAGGCTGTTGCAAAGATGGATAGTATAATCCCTGGCCATTATGAGATCCTGTTTGGTGGTAGCGGAAATGAGCCAGTCGTCTAAGTATGGAAACACCTGGAATCCTTTTTGTCTCAGGTGAGCCGTGATCACTGCCAAACATTTGGTGAACACCCGGGGGGCTGTGGTAAGACCAAAGGGCAGGGCCCTGAATTGAAAATGACTGACTCCCAGCCGGAAGCGGAGAAACCTCCTGGAGCGCCTCTGTATTTTTATGTGGTAGTACGCGTCCTGGAGGTCTAACGAGCACATCCAGTTGCCTCTGCCCAAAAAGGGTAGAATGGACTGCAGTGTTACCATCCGAAATTTTGTCTTTAATACATAGTTGCTTAACCTGCTGAGGTCCAAAATGGGTCTCCAATCTCCTGTCTTTTTGGTACCAAAAGAATCTGGAGTAGATTCGGATCCTAGCTGATCTGCTGGGACTGCCTGGACGACTCTTTTGTTTAACAGCTTTTTTATTTCTAGCTGAGCCTGACCCCTTTGTGCGGGTGGTACGTCTGGTAGGGGTTTTGGCGGTTGTACCGGAGGGAAAGTGAAAGGAATTTTGTAACCATCGGATATGATCTTCTGTACCCATGTGTCTTGGGAGATGGATTGCCAGGCTTCCGGGTACAGAGATAATCTTCCCCGACTGCCTCGAGGCGGACAGTCGGGCAGTTTCTCAGGGATGCTGAAAGGGTTGGTCAGGGAAAGATTCCCTGGAACCCTGGTTCTGTGGAACCCTCTGCCCCTGGGGCGGCGTCTGTTATTATTCCCCCCTCTGCCTCTAGGGGGAAATTCACCACGTGCGGCAGGCGCAACTCCCTGTGGTTTGCGGAACCACATCTTTCCACCCCTCTGTCCTTTAGGATAAGGTCTAGAAGGCGTGGAAAAACGGACTCCCACGGCAGAGAGAGTCTTACCATCTTGCTCGCATCTGGTGAGGGTATTCTTCACCTGAGGCCCGAACAATTCGAACCGTCAAAGGGGTGTTGGTGAAGGACGCCTTGAAGGGGTCGGCAAAGTTACAGAGTCGCATCCAAGTGTGACGTCTCAACGCAACGCCTGTGCCAGCGGCCCTACTCGCTCCATTGGCTGCATAAGAGATTAGCCGCATGGAGGAGTTAACAATGGAGTTCAGGGTAGCCAGCTGAGAGTTTATTTTGTCCTTAAACCCCGCAGCAGAAGGATCCTGTACCGTTTCACCCAGCTCTGTGAGCAAGTCTCTCTGAAGGTGGGTGAAATGACAAATAGTTCAGCGATCGCATAGAAAATGTCGCTGAAGCAAAGGTCCGCTTGCCGTACCTGTCCATGGTCCTGGACTCTGTTAGGAGGATGAACAGGTACAAAAGGATCAGCCAATTCCTTCTTAGTGGCTGCTGCTACCACCATAGCATCAACTGAAACACCTTTGGTGAGAAAGGATTTGTCATCTGGTGCAGAAATAAATTTAGAAGGCCTCCTAGGGGTAGGTTCCATTGAATCAGGAGCTGCTCACGCCTTTCTAGCCACTACCTCCATTAGTGGGTCGAAAGGGGGAAACACCCAGGAGGTGGAAGGGCGAGATCCAAAGGCGTCAAGGTAAACCGACTCGTCCACGGAAGGTTTGAGTGTGGACAAATTTCCCCTCTGTCTTAGGATCGCCAGGATGACTGAAAAGGAGACATCCTCAGAGGGGGATCTGGGGGAACCCTCCGACTCATCCAAGTCGGTGTCCGACGTGACAGACTCGGGGGAGTCTATGTGAACTTCAGGGGAACCCTCGGAAGAGGAGGAGACAACCAAAGTGGGTACCTTACGCTTTGGCTCTCTGCTGTCGGGTATAGGAGGGTGGCCAGAGACCATAACAGGCACTACAGAGGGAGGAGCCGCAGAACTTAACCTTGGAGTGGACACTGGGTCCAGCACACTCCTCATCACCTCGAAGGCTCCCCTATCAGACACCAAAGGTAGCCCCGGCTCCGAAGAGGCCGGAACCACCCCCGGAACCGACAGAGAAGGCTCCGAGAATGATGTCGGGGCTGAACTAACCAGAGCAGAAGCTCCGAGAGGGAGAGCGGGGTCGGACAAGGGTCCGATGCCACTCGCCCCCTCGGAGCCAACAATGGAGTCCCGGCACCTGGACCTCTCCATGGACGGAACCAATAAAGAGGTCGGAGCCGACAACACCGGAGCCGAAGGAGGGGGTATCGGCTCCGACGTGGGCAAGGTCACGGTTCCGACGAACTCCGGCTCCGAACTCGAGAGATGAGTCGGAGGAGGAATGGATAACTGTATCGAAGGAGCCACAGTCTGGTGAGATGGGCTCTGAAGCATTTGGGCCAGCGCCTGAGATTTTATGAGTCTACTGACCACCCTCTCGATGTCGTGATCGGAGAGCCTGGAAGACCTCGATGAATGAGTCCTATGACTCCGCTCCAATAGGAGGGGGGACCTCGGAGCCGATCTGACGGACTCTAAACAAGGGGACCTAGAGCGCTTGCGTGCTGGGGTCGGCTCCGATGATGGTTTCGAAGCGGAACCCACTTTGCTCGCCTCGGAGCCAGCCGGAACCGAGGTCGGAGCCGTCTCGACAACACCAGCCCTCGGCTCAGAAGCTGGAGCCGAGGGTTTGGCAGTTTTGATGACTTCCCAGCCAGACTTGGGCGGGAGTCATCAGGCTTTAACAAGCCCCTTAGAATAAGCTTGTTACGCCTTTCCTGCAGGACTCTTGAACTAAATCCGTGACAAATGGAACAAGAGTCCTGCAAGTGTAAAGGCCCCAAGCAATAGACACAAGTGTGACCGTCTGTCAGAGACATTTTCTGACAGCACGAGTCACACTTCTTGAATCCCGAGACAACGTCTTTGGACATTGCCCTAAAGACAGTCACTCAATCAGCACACACTCACTCACTCACACACAAGGGGAGATGAGGGGCTGACTAAAACAACAACAACACATACACACAGGGTGAGTAAACAGAAAACTAAAGCCTGTAGGCCTGATTATAAAAGTTAACTACAGGGGTGGGTAGGGCTTCTGAAACAAACACTATTAAGTATAATATCGATAGGGAACAAAAGTAGGGGAAATAAACTAATAAACTACCTCAAAAGAATAGAAACTTTGTTGAAAATTCCTTTAGTGACGTGAGCCGGTAAAAGGCAACCTCAAGAAGCGGCAAACGAGATCTGGGGAGTTAGTGCATGGTATTGTGGGATATAGGGCTGCCTCAAGCCGGTAAAAATAGCTCTCGAGCTATAGTATAGGCCGAGTCGGAGCCGAGGATCGGCTCCGAACCCATCCAGCAAGAATGAAGGCGAGAATGACAACTTAACATTAAATACTGCACAAATTGCAAAAGACATTCTAGAGAACTGGAAGAGACAAATACAGTACCACCTTGGGACACAGGTGGACAGTAGTCTCACCTTTGATAATCACATCGCCACAGTAGTCAGGAAATCCTTCTACGTGGCACACCTCATCACAAAAGGTTTCTCATCCAGAAAAAATAGAAGTCATTGTTCCCCTCTACTCATCACTCATTAGACCCTTTATGGAGTACAACGCCCCTTTTGGTATGTACCTCACAAGACATCTACAACTGGAAAGGCCGCAGAAATACCTCACAAAGAGGATTACCGGCCTCAAACAGATGCCCTATGCAGACCGCCTAAAAAAACTGCAGCTTTACTCCGTTGCATATCGCCTACTCAGAGGTGATCTCTGTCTAACATACAAAGCTATATCAAACCCAGAGCTGTTGGACATGCTCCACTAAAAGAAATCCCAATCCCTCCGAGCTACATGCTCTAGGGACCTAAACCTTGTCACCACAATAAACAGAACATGCTGGAGTGATAGATTCCTGTCCCAGAGACTTTCCATACTCTGGAATAAACTATCTATAAACTATCTATATCAAACAAAGCTCCTCATTAGCACTCTTCAAGAAAAATCTTGATGATTGGATGGGAAATAGGAAATTCACCCCGGGGATCACCTCTGTAGCTCTGCTCAACAGTGGCACAGGAAAATAATTTTCTTGGGTGGCAAAAGCCAGGGTATCTTTTTGGCTGGGCTTGTATAGGCCCCAGGGCTGATAGCCTAGTACCTACCTATGAACTTTACAGCAGGAACCTACTGCACACCTTTGCTAGTTATACTTACTACAGTGAGTATATCACCACTACAGTAGTGAAAATATTCATGATGTCACTGTAGAAGTCTTTCAATTCATATGCTTAACAATATTCAGGGGAGGTTAGACAAATATGGAGCTGGATGCAGAATGTCAAACAAATCTGACAGATTCTAAGTGATAAAACAAACAATAAATCATGCCATGGTACATGACATATTTAGATTTTTGTCACTGTTTTCGACACCATCCCTTAAAGACAAAGGGAATGTAAACTGTGGGACTGAGACCTGCATCTACATTTGTTAAACTGGATAAAACCAGTCTGAAGACAGTAACAGTTCAGGTAAAGACAGCTCCTTCAGAAGAAGAGACAGAGCAGTGCCTCAATGTTTAATAAAAGATCATTTCCTCAGTGACTCTGTAATGGTATCAATGAAATGTGGACAGGGGGAACTATTTCATAAACGTAGAAAGCAACAGAATGGGTAGGTGGGTGGGGTGTTTAAGGAGCAATACCATGGCACACACACAGGGGTGCAGCAGTGGAAATCAGATGATGGTTTACTCATAGCCGGCCTTAGGCATAGGCCAACTAGGCGGCCGCCTAGGGTGCCGCTCTAGAAGGGGTGCTTTTCCAGTATTTATTTGGTGTAGGTAGACTAGGATGGGGGCACTGGGTAGTGTGGTGGGGGGTGCCATGGAGCCCTTTTGCCTAGAGCACCAGTTGACCTAAGGCCGCTCCTTTATACCACAAAAGTACAGTTTTGTACCTACCATAAATGTAGATGTTCGAAGATCCACATTGCTGCAATCATAACCTGTGGGTAGTCCGCTGTCCTCGGTCGGCCCGAATACCAAAGTGTTAGGCTGGCGTTGGTCATGGTCACTCAGATCTGACGTCAGTACGCCGTGGTACTAAAGCGCATGACCAACGTCATATCCTCAGTCTTTCTTGCCCCAGATGTCAGAAGGCCCTAAAAAGAAAGGCCATAGCCAAAAAACAGAAAAACATCCATCCACCCATGTACAAACAATAGTCACAACCCAAATCACACAACCACCCCAAACTACAGTGGGGAAGGAGGGAGGGTAAATTGGACTGCAGCAATGTGGATCTTCGAACATCTACATTTATGGTAGGTACAAAACTGTACTATGTTCTTCATCTCACATTGCTGCAGTCATAACCTGTGGGTAGAATCCCAAAGCAAAGGTAAAGGGAGGTTGGCAAAATCATAAAGCATTGGGAGCTGCTAACATGCCCTGTAAAACTGCAGTGGCAAACCCAGCCCTAGATTTGGAGTAAAGAGGGAGATGGTAATGTTTAGAAAAAGTGTGCACTGAACTCCAAGTAGCTGCCTCCAAAATATCTTTAGTAGCTACACCCCTTAAAAAGGCAGTAGAAGTGGCAGTAGCCCTAGTGGAATGAGGTCTGATTCCAGCTGGAATCTCCTTACCATGATGAGAATAACAAAAAGCAATACAATGGCCAATCCACTTAGAAATAGTTTGTTTAGAAACAGGTTTCCCCTGAGAGGCCAAAGCAAAAGAAACAAACAACTGTTGAGACTGTCTGAACCCTTTAGTTCTGCTCAAATAATAACGCAACTGCCTGTGAATATCCAAAGAGTGCAAAATTTTTTCCCCTTTATTTTGGGGATCAGCATAAAATGTAGGCAAATGAATAGATTGGTTCAAGGCCACATTTGAAACCACTTTAGGCATAAAAGTAGGGTTAGTACGCAGGGATACCCTATCCTTATGAAAAATCAGGAAGGGTTCAACTGCCATTAGAGCCCGAAATTCAGATACCCGCCTAGCAGACGTAATGGCCAACAAAAAAGCAGTCTTCCAAGACAAAAACTTCAACTCAGATGTAGCTGCAGGTTCAAAAGGAGGTAAAGTGAGTTTTTCCAACACAAAATTGAGATCCCAGGAAGGAGTAGGAGCTCTACATGGGGGTCTTATGTTCTTTGCCCCTCTAAGAAATTGCTTAAACAAAGGACAAGAGAATAATGGTGGGTCATAATCATAGTGAGCAGAAATGGCTGCAGCATGAACTTTTACAGCGGAGAAAGACAAACCTTTGTCTAGTAATTCTGTAAGATACTGAAGTGAAACATTCAAATTAGGTACTGAAACATCAAAGCTCTTTGCTTTGCTCCAAAGAAAAAATCTCCTCCATTTATCAACATAAACTTTCCTTGTACTAGGCCGTCTGGCCTCCAAAATAACATTCAAAACTGATTGAGGAAGCTGCGACCCTCCAGGGTCTAGAACAGAATATGCCAGGCTGTCAGATGCAGGGACTGTATCTTGACATTGAGGAAATGACTGCCTGCCTGGGACAAAAGGTGTGGAATTGATGGCAAAGGCCAAGGAGGCTCCCGTACTAAACTCCTCAGCAGAGGGTACCAGTGCTGACGTGGCCAATCTGGAGCTATTAGAATCATGGAGGGCTTGTCCTGTCTGACCTTCAAGAGCACCTTGGGAAGGAGAGGCATAGGAAAGGCATAGACGTGAAGATTGTTCCAACTGAATGATAGAGCATCCACTTTCCAAGCTTTTGGATGAAACAACTTTGTGCAAAACTTTGGCAGCTGGAAATTTAGTGGAGAAGCGAACAGATCTATGTCTGGAGTCCCCCAAATCACTGTCAACTGTCGAAATACAGGAGGATCCAACTTCCACTCGTGGGGATCCACCATCTGTCTGCTCAAAACATCCGCTAAGGAGTTCTGTGCTCCTGGTAGAAACCTTGCCTGAAGAGTGAGGTGCAAACTGAGAGCAGTCTCCCACAAAATCATAGCTTGCCTGCAAAGAGTGTACGAATGGTTTCCCCCCTTGCTTGTTGATGTACCACATGACAGTTGTGTTGTCTGTTTGAATCAACACTTGTCCTGGGTGAAGTAGATCCTTGAAAGCCATCAATGCAAATTGGACTGCTAACATCTCCTTCATGTTGATATGCAAATGTTGAAGTCTGGCAGGCCACGTGTCTTGAACCCATTTTCCATTGAGGTGTGCTCCCCAAGCCTTGTCTGAGGCATCTGTCGTTAAGATTTGACTTGCCTCTGGTCGGGTCACAGAGAGTCCCTTGTTTAGGTGACATTCCTGAGCCCACCACAAAAATTCCTTTTGAATGCAAGGTATTATCTGAATGACAGTGTCCAAATCATGGCAGTGTTGAGTCCATACACTTTTTAGATACCATTGTAGCTTCCTCATATGCAGTTTGGCATTGGGAAGCACCAGAATACAAGATGCCATGAACCCCAAGGCTTGAAGGACTGTCCTTGCAGTCAGCCTGGACCGTAGAGACAATTGTTGGAAGTAAAGGGTAAGATTTCTTTGCTTGTCCGGGGTCAAAAACGCCATCTGAGTGGCTGTATTCAGTCTCACACCCAGAAAGCACATGTCCTGAGAGGGTACTAGACTGGACTTTATTTCGTTCACAGAATACCCTAGGCACCTTAACACTGCCATAACATACTGTAGATGGTGAATTAGCTTGTCTCTGTCTTGAGCAAGAATCAGGCAATCGTCCAAATAAGGATAAATTTGTATTCCTCTTAACCTTAAGAAGGCTATCACTGGAGCCAGAAAGTACAGTTTTGTACCTACCATAAATGTAGATGTCCGAACTGGATAGCATCTGCAGTCATAACAACTGGGTTGTCCTGTCGTCAGGCAGCCCTTCGGTCGGCCGGATTCCAAAGTCCGGGTCCGGCTTCGGCTGATGTCGCACTTCACCCGACGTCATCTCTGCTGGTCTTCGGGTATAAAGGCATCAGCCGACGCCATTTTCTTCAGTGTTTCTTGCCCCAGATGCCAGTTGCCCTCTTGGAAGGCTAAATTTTGGGTAAAAATGCCAATGTTTCCCAAAGGATAGAAGGCAAACACAAAAAATAAGCATGTATGTACATATATACAAACAAATACACCATAAGAGACTCCCCCCCACCAGCTAGCTATTAGGAGGGTAAATACCCTAGGAGTACCACAGAGGGAAGGAGGGAGGGTAATCCTGACTGCAGATGCTATCCAGTTCGGACATCTACATTTATGGTAGGTACAAAACTGTACTATGTCCTTCATGGATGCATCTGCAGTCATAACAACTGGGTAGAATACCATAGCCAACTAGGGGAGGAGGAAGACTAGATTATGGTGTGGTTAGGATCCCTTGCAGTACAGCAGTGGCAAACCCTGCTCGGGATCTGGAATACAGAGGTAAATTATAATGCTTGGCAAATGTATGCACGGAGGTCCAAGTAGCCGCCTCAATAATGTCCTTGGTTGCCACTCCTCGTAAGAAGGCTGTGGTAGTGGCTGTTGCTCTTGTAGAATGAGGTCGTATGTTCTGTGGAATTGGTTTTCCATGGAAGGAGTAACAGAATCGTATGCAATTTCCTATCCATTTGGAGATTGTCTGTTTGGAAATTGCTTTTCCTTCCCTTCCTGTTGCATAGGCTACAAAAAGCTGGTCAGTTTTTCTGTTACTTTTGTTCTGTCCAGGTAGTAGCGTAGCTGTCTGTGTACATCCAAGGTATGCAGCATTCTTTCCCCTCTGTTTTGTGGGTTGGGGAAGAAGGTAGGTAGGTGGATTGCCTGGTTTAGGGACACTCTGGATACCACCTTAGGCATAAATGTAGGATTAGTCCTCATGGACACTCTGTCTTGGTGGAAGATTAGGAAGGGTTGTACTGCCATTAGGGCCTGAAGTTCAGAAACCCTCCTTGCTGAGGTTATTGCCAGTAGGAAAGCAGTTTTCCATGAAAGATGCTGTAGGTCTGCTGTTGCTGCTGGTTCAAAAGGTGAGTGTCAACTTTTCTAGCACAAAGTTCAAATCCCAAGCTGGCAGTGGTGGTTTCCTAGGAGGTTTTACATTCTTGATCCCTCTGAGGAACTGCCTGAGTAGAGGATGTGAGAAGACAGGTGGATCAAAGCTGTATTCTGCTGAAATAGCTGATGCATGTATCTTGATGGAGGAATAGGACAGGCCTGTATGTAGAAGCTCTGCCAAGTACTCCAGAATGTTAGCCATATCTATATTCGACACATCCTTCCCTCTTTCAGCACTCCAAATGACAAACCTTTTCCATTTCCCTGCATAGTTCCTTCTTGTTGAAGGTCTGCGGGCTTCAAGGATAATGTCTTTAACCCTTTGGGAGAGATCTGGAATAGTTGCTGCTATGTGATGTGCCATGCAGTCAGCTGCAACGTTTTAGGTTTGGATGCATGATGCTGTAGTTGTTCTGAGTTAACATCAAAGGCATCAGGGTATTGACCACATTTTGTCCCGAGACATGCTCCTCAGCAATGGGTACCAGTGTTGTCTTGGCCAGTTTGGAGCTATCAGGATTATCCTTGGGCGTTCCTCCTTGATTTTAGTAATACCTTGTGTATCAAGGAAGAGGTGGGAATGCATATGCTGTCAGGCCTTTCCAGCTGAAGGAGAGCGAATCCACTTTCGATGCAAGTGGATGGAATGTCCTTGTGCAGAATTTTTGAGCTGGTGGTTGAGAGGAAGCGAATAGATCTATCTGTGGCATTCCCCATTTCTTTGCGATGGTCTTGGAAGATGTCCGGGTGTAGCATCCATTCGTGAGCATCCGAGGTGGTTCTGCTTAACATGTCTGCTAGAGTGTTCTCCTTTCCGGTACAAACATTGCCTGTAACTGGATGTTGTAGCTGAGTGCCAGGTTCCAAAGGTCCAAAGTCATTCTGCATAGGGGTATGAATGAGTGCCTCCCTGTTTGTTGATGTACCACATGACTGTGGTGTTGTCTGTCCTTATCATCAAATGGCCTTCTTTGAGAAATGGTCTGAATTTTGGATTGCCAGTTTTACTGCCAGCATTTCTTTTAGGTTGATGTGCAGGTGAAGTTGGTCCTCGTCCACAATCCTTGCACGCATTTGTCCAGCATGTGAGCCCCCATCCTAGGTCTGAGGCGTCTGTTGTGATGGTTTGGCTTGCTTGATATTTGTGAAAGGGTAAGCCTGGGTTTGACTGGCATGCTTGAGCCCACCATAGGAACTCCTGTTTTAGGCATGGAATTAGTGGAATTTCTGTTTCTAGGCTGTGCCTGTGTTGGGACCATAAATTCTTTAGGTACCACTGTAGTTTTCTCATATGCAGTCTGGCATGTGGAACCAAGATTATGCATGATGCCATGAAGCCCAAGGCCTGCAGAACTTTTCTTGCTGTTAGCTTGCTGTGGTTTGTTAGTGCCAAGAAGTAAAGAGGGAGATTTTTGTTTTTCTGCAGTTAGGAATGCCATTTGTTTTACTGTGTCCAATTCCGCCCAAGAATGTCCTTGTTTGGGATGGAATCAGCCTTGATTTTTGCAAATTGACTGTGTATCCCAGTGCTTGTAGCAAGTAAATGACCCTTTGTAAATCTGTTGTCAGCTTGCTTTTGTTGTCCCCTTGTAGCAGGCAGTCGTCCAGGTATGGATAAATTTGGATTCCCTGTAGTCTGCAGTGGCGATTACTGATGCCAGGCATTTTGTGAATACTCTGGGCAGTAGATAAGCCAAAGGGCAATGCTGAGAATTGATAGTGCTCTGATCCTGCAAGAAATCTGAGGTATCTTCTGCAAATTGGTCGAATGGGGACATGCAGGTATGCCTCCTTGAGATCTAGAGTTACCAGCCAACACTCCTTGCCCAGCATGGGAAGAAGTTGCTGTAGGGTCAGCATCTTGAATTTTGGGACAATGATGTATGTGTTTAAGGTGGACAGATCGAGAATAGGTCTTCAGCTTTTTTCCTTTCTTGGAACTAGGAATAGTTTGGAGTAGAATCCTTTGCCTTGTTCTGTTATTGGTACTCTTTCCACAGCTCTCATCTTTGTTAATTGCATTATCTGCTGTAGAGCTTCTGTTTTTTGATTTGGAGGTAGGTTTGGCATTCCTCTTTTGACTGGTATAGTGTGGAACTGGAACCGGTAACCTTGGTCTATGGTTTGCAAAATCCACTTGTCTTTTGTGATATAGTGCCAGTTCTTTGAAAATAAGGTTAATTTTCCGCCTAAGGGTGCTGCTATTTGTTCCCTGGTAGGCGGAGTTAGAATCAAGTCACTGTGATTGCCCTGTTGTAGTGGTAGTGGCTGTACCTGTGGCTCTGTTATTACCTTGCCACTGTCGTCCTCTGTAGGCACCCCTCTGGTTTGATTTCTGCCTCTGGAGCGTCTATTCCTGCCCCTTTGGGATCTTGTGGAGTCAGGAAAGGACCAATTTTGGCAGGCCAGTTCCTGCTAAACCTTGGGGCTGAACCTGCAAGAAATCTTTAACCGTTTGTACAGATTTTGCCTTTTCTTCCATTTTCTTCATTACCTGCTGGGCAGGTGTACCAAACAAACTGGTCTTATCCATAGGAGCATCTAATAACTTAGCTTTAACATGATCCGGTAAAACTTGTTCCTTCAGCCATGCATGTCTTCTTATCACTGTGCCAGTCATGGCTGATCTAAATGAAGCCTCCAGTGCATCATAGCCACATTTTAAGGAATGGTTACTAACCTGTTGTATGTTATTTACCATTTCTAATAGATTTTTCTTATCTATAGAGTCATCAGAGGATAGCTTTTAGTTAACTGATCAAGCATAAACTCTTGGTATTGTATCATGTGAAACTGACAGTTTAAAGCTCTAGCTGAGAGAGTAGCAGAGGTGTAAACCTTTTTGCCCCATCTGTCTAAAGACCTGGCTTCCCTTTCAGAAGGAATAGGGTTTTGCTGTGGTTGAGGCTACTGCCTTAGGGCCCTGGGATATAGTTTCGGGGTCTGCAAGAGGGGCCTTGTATAGGTGATGATGAGTGTCTGGCACCCTGTAAAATCTATCTGGTTTGGCAGGTGCTGGAGGTAAAGAATCTGGTGCAGTGCAAACATCATTAAATGCATCGTCCACAACAGAGAGGACAGGAGGTATAGCTAAGGGCCTGTGTTGTGGTAGGTGCAGAAAAGTCCTAAGTCTTTCTGGAGTCTGAAAATCCTGTTCCTGCCATTGGAAATGTTCTCTCATGGCATGTAAGGTTTCCCCAAAGGAGAATTCTTCTGGTGGGAAGCAGCTGGAATGGATTCTTCAGCATCTGAGTCCTCAAAATTGGAGAAAGGAGCCTCTGGCTGGTCTGTAATATCTGAGTCTTCCGCAGAATCATCAGAGGACACAGGCTCGAGGGGCTCTTCTCTAGGTCTCTTTTCTGGGGTTGAGAGGCCCTGTCTGGGTGAGATTGAGATCCCTAATTAAGGATATTAAATCTTCTGCCAGAGTAAGCATTTGTGAACTAGAAGTGAGCCTGGTTGAGGGGTTTAACAGGCACTGACTTAGTAGATTTGGCTGCTTTAGCCCTGGCGAAGGCCTTAATAGACATGGCTGCAGGAGGCCTAGCAGCACCACGTGCTGGGGTAGAGACATCCAAAGGGATGGTGTCTGATAAGTCACTAGTAACCACTGTAGTAGGTAAAATTTCTGAGGCCGATTCAAGTAAGGTAACCGGAACCTCAGTAGTAGTCATTGATTCGCTGTACTCTGATCAGTTTTCGGTTTCGGCCGAAACCGAGACACTCGCGATTTGCTTAACCATGGTTTCGCCGAAACCGCGGACATGAGTGTCAGTCTTTTCTTTGCGTTTTTAATAATTTGGGTAGTCGGAGGATCCGGCGGCATAATGTACGCAAATTCAGAGCCGAAAAACTGTTCAGCAAACTCCGACCGGCGTCTAAGCGTTCGTCGGTTGAAAGAAGCACAGGCGAACAGGCTGCTACGTCGTGGTCTGGGCCTAAACAAGGCAAACAGTAAGAGTGGAAATCTTTATGAGGTATTTGTTTCCCACAAGTTAAACAGTTATTGACTTTTTCTGACATCGGCTGAGGCAAGAAAGAGTCCCCAACGGGTACTTAGCTTTTAGAAGTCTTGAAGTATTCGGTAGTAGTAATCTCTGGATCTGACCGACCGGCACTTGCGAACAGCTTCTGCTTGGCCACGCGGCAAGAAAGACTGAAGAAAATGGCGTCGGCTGATGCCTTTATACCCGAAGACCAGCAGAGATGACGTCGGGTGAAGTGCGACATCAGCCGAAGCCGGACCCGGACTTTGGAATCCGGCCGACCGAAGGGCTGCCTGACGACAGGACAACCCAGTTGTTATGACTGCAGATGCATCCATGAAGGACATCCTTTGTGAACACTCTGGGCGCAGTAGATAAGCCAAAGGGCAATGCAGAGAACTGATAATGTAAAGTCCCAGCCCGAAAACGCAGGAATCTCCTGCAACTGGGCCTGATAGGAATATGAAGATAAGCCTCTCTGAGATCCAGAGTTACCATCCACCATCCAGTGATCTTTGCCTAGCAGAGGCAGAAGTTGTTGCAAAGTCAACATTTTGAATTTTGGAATGTCCAGGTATGTGGTGAGAATAGACAAATCCAGAATTGGCTTCCAAGTGTTTCCTTTCTTTGGTACAAGAAACAGGCGAGAATAAAATCCTAGGCCCACTTCTGACGGAGGGACCTGCTGGATAGCCCCCATTTGTAGAAGTAAAGAAATCTGTTTGAGAGCCTCCACCTTTTGCTGAGGAGGAACATCTGGCATGCCTTTGAAAGGAGGCAATGTGTGGAAATAAAACTTGTAGCCTCGGTTTATAATGTCCAACACCCATTTGCCCCGGGTGACTAAAAGCCAATTTTGCCTGAAAAGTGCCAACTTTCCTCCCAGAGGAGCTGCCAGACAGGAAGGATTGGGCAGCTAAAGATGTAGGTCATTGGGTCTGTTTACGAAAGGACTGGCCCCTGCCCTCACCGATAGACTGTGCAGGGGAACTCCACGTCCTAGGCCTGAAAGAACCCTGTGCATGAGCTCTGCCCCTACCACGTCTAGATCTGCCCCTAGACTGTAAATCAGAAGAAGGGTAAGCCCATCCCTTAGTAGGCCAATTTCTGCTAAACTTAGGGGGCTGCACCTGTAAAAAATCCTTAACAGTCTGCATAGACTTAGCTTTGTCTTCCATTTTCTTCAAGACTGACTCCACAGGAGAACCAAACAAAACTTCAGACTGAAGGGGAGCATCCAAAATTCGAGCTTTAACATGCTCTGACAAGTTCTGATCCTTAAGCCAGGCGTGCCTACGGATGACAGATCCAGTGGCAGCCACCCTGGAAGAAGCCTGTAAAGCATCAAAACCACACTGCAAAGAATGCTTACCCACCTGATCAGAGGCGTGAACCAAATCCTGTAATTCCTTACACTCTATGCCCTCTGCTAAAGCATCTACCTTAGATTTTAACTGGCTAAGGAGAAAATTCTGGTACTTCAGCATATGAAACTGGCAATTCAAAGCTCTCATTGCAAGACTGGAAGAGGTATACACTTTCTTACCCCACCTATCCAAAGCTCTTGAATCTTTATCCATAGGAATTGGATTCTTCACAACAGAAGCCCTGACACCCTTAGGTCCCTGGCTAATAGTTTCTGGGTCAGCCCTTGGGCTCTTATACAGATATTTATGAGCCTCTGGCACTCTGTAATACCTGTCTGGCTTAACCGGGGCAGGGGGCAAAGAGTCTGGATTAAGGGAAGCCTCAGAGAAAACATCCTGAACAACATCCAAAACAGGAGGTATAGCCAAGGGCCTATGTTGTGGTAAAAACAAAAATTCCCTAAGCCTCTTTCGGGAATCAGAGAAATCCTGACCTTCCCATTTAAAATGCTCCCTCAGAATGCAGGGTTTCTGAAAAAGAAAAATCCTCTGGAGGAGAAGCAGAAAGACTAGAATCCTCTGAGTCTGAATCAGAATAAGGGGGAAAATCCTGAATGTCTTCAGCCGAAGACTCTGAGTAATCTGAAGAATGTTCCAATCCTTCCACCTCCGGCTCCACCCTAGGCCTCTTATCTGGAGGGGGCATAGAACCTCTGATCATGGTAATCAAATCTTCTGCCATTTTAAGCATGTGTTTTTTAGGCACAGAACCTGCAGAACTAGGACTGACGCCAGAGGAAGACAAACCAGGCCTGACCTTGGAAGGTACCTTAGAGACAGAGGGAGAAGGCCTAACCACCTTAAGTAAAGAAGGGAGTACAGCAACCTGAGAGGCCCCCTCGGCCTGACCCGACTCCTGAGAGGCCACATCTAGCAAAATTAAAGGCTCCCCCTGAGACTCAGCTGAAACCTCGGCTGGATCCACAGATTCCACCGTAGTTTCTAAAGAACCGGCGTCCGGAACGGACGACTCATCCTGCTTGGACTTTAAAGATTTTTCCTTACGCTTCTTAGCGGTAGTGGGCGTCGGAGGATCCGACGGCATATTGTAATTACACCGCTTACCAAAGACAAGTCTAGCACAATCTAACCTACGTTTAATGGTGCGCTTATTAAATTTAGCACAAAAGCGACACCCGACTACGTCGTGTTCAGGCCCCAAGCAAGGAATACAGAGAGAGTGGTAATCCCTATGAGGTATCTGTTTCCCACAAGAAATACAATTATTCACTTTTTCTGACATCCGGATTTAACTGAGGCAAGAAAAGACAAAAATATTCCCCAGCAGTACTTAGCCCAACTTGGTCTTGGTCTGAAACTCAGAATACGAAAATTTCAGGGCGACGGCACTTGCAAACGCTGCTTCTGCTTCGGACCATGCGGCAAGAAAGACTGAGGATATGACGTCGGTCATGCGCTTTAGTACCACGGCGTACTGACGTCAGATCTGAGCGACCATGACTGACGCCAGCCTAACACTTTGGTATTCGGGCCGACCGAGGACAGCGGACTACCCACAGGTTATGACTGCAGCAATGTGAGATGAAGAACATCAGCAGATAACTGAGTAAGCACTGGAACAAGGAGAGGAAGAGAGGGTGAGAGAGACTGTAACAATGAGTTGAGAAATGCCCCCATAATGAAGAATCAGTATCACATTACATTTACTAGTTAGAAGTAATGCTGAGTATTGTTTAAATCTGTAAATTAGACTTCTTACTGGGAAAAGAAAATGGTAAAGTATAGAAAGACAACTCAAACAGCACGAAAATTTACATCAGAAAGCATTACAAGTGACCGAAGAATCAGTGTCAGTATTCAGGATCAAAGAACGCAGTGTGGATGGGTGGGTGAGAGTATGGTCCCCAGTGGTTAAAATGGGGCTAAATGCCACCTTCTCATCATCTCTTATCTCTAGACACACAGTCACAAAGGCCTTTCAATACTGAGACAGTACAAATGCTGCGGTAGCGTTGTCGCCTCACAGCAAGACGTTGTCCCATTCGATTCTCAGCTAGAGCGTCTTCTGTGTGGAGACATGCATGAATGAGCGTGCCTTCGCTGAAGGCTGTGTGTCAGGGCTGGTAACTCGGCACGTAAAAATCCACTACCAAACATTAGCAGACCGGAGTTCCACTGTGGCAACCCCTAACCGGGATAAGCCAAAAGACACAACAACAATAAACAAGTTGCACCCCCAATATAACAGAATTAAGTTAATAAGGACTGCATGGATAAGCTGTCTTCAAGATACAAACTCACAAACCTATCAAAGGGTCCTAAGTCAGTGACCAAGATAAAACAGTTTGTAGCTACCATGACATAACTATCCAAAATTTCACTGCCTCACCATTCTTACTGAAAGCACTTTATTCAAGTGTAAAGATCTAACTGTAGTCGCAAGAAAACGCAACATACTATTGAGTGGTTTTATCATGATTCGGTAAAAAATTCTGCTACCAAAACCTTGTTTTGGACAATTATAGGCCTTTGTAAGTTTCCTCTTTTAAGTCTATAGTAGCAGAATATAATTCTAACGATACTAATCTCCTTTTGTAGGACTGGTGTTTAAACCGCCTAACTTTACAAGTATAAATCATCCATAAGCTTTCAAGAATTTTGTTTTCAGACAATCTTGCAGAAATTATTCTAATTAGATGTATGACCACCAACATTTTTTTGTACACACATGGTGTTCTAAACTAACATCATCATTAACGATACTTTTTCAGATCATTATTTGTATTCAAAGATTCTGCAAGCAAATTGTTAATGACATGCAGTGCATGGAGTTCAGCGACTACACTTTGAAACTGGGAAAAAGGCTTGTTAAGCACCTTTATAAAGTAACTTTCTGATATCAAAAAGATCTTGAACTTCTGTTAAACATTTCCAAATGCTATACTGTGCTACAGAGTAACAGCAGCCAGTGCCAGAACCAAAACTCCTTTAAAAGCTGTTACACACTGTGCTCCACCATGCTATTAAACAAAAGATGCGTCAGAGTGAAGTGTCTAACAGCTTTTAAAGCTGTAAATCCCTTGGTGGGGCACACCACTTCTGCTCATCATCTGCATAACAATAAGCATTATACAGTGTTCAATGGTATAAAACACAACATTCCTACCCTTTTTTCTGTAAATTGCTGACAAAGAAGATAAAGCTCCATACACTACAAAAAATTATGATCAGGTCCCTCTCATCATAATTTTTTTTTTTTTTTGAGTTCTCAACATGGATGTCAAGATTTACCTCTTGGGCTTTGCTTCTCTCTCTCTCTGCTCTTGAGGTGAATTTCTTGAAATCTAGCACATAAGATGGTCATAACTGAAGAGCCACTTGTAATCCTCTAGATGGGTACTCACTATTTGTCTTGCCAATATACAGTACTGAAGTGTTTGTATTACATAAATACTCTATAAAGTGTAAGTTAAACAAAACTTGACATTGTTTTAGACAATCTACCAACTTATGAAGATGCACTTGTAAAGCTGCTTTACTATCACCCTGCCTACTGGAAATGCAACTTTACAGTCATCCAAAAAATACTACATTATGAGATTTGTAACTGACATTGGCATAATAAACACATTAAAAATGAAGCCAATAAATATGCCCCATACAATTATCATAGGTTTACACAAAATACCAGCTACCTGAACTTGAAAGGTATGATATTTGTACCAGTTAAAAAGGTATAAATTATTTTGTACTCCTTGAGCTGAAAAAACAAATCATGGAAGACACTGTCAAAGGCTTTCTTTAAATTGTAAGAAACTGCATCCACTAGAAGGCCCTGCCTTGTTGCTTCAATCACTAAAGTTAGAAATAAACAAAATGTTTTTCTTTGAAGTTCTTGTAATATAATGCACTTTGATCAGATCAGTACTAGCTTTTCAAACAGTTTCCCAGTTATGCATATCAGACTAATGTGCTTATAATTACCAGGATCAGATGTACTATCACTCTTTGAGATTGGAACCACTATGGCCCTTTTCCAATTCTCAGGTACATAACCTTCAAGTAGCACTAATTGGAATAATGCTACCAGAATACCAGGAAGCTGAGAAGCTACATTTTTCTTAAACACACCAGTGACACCAACTGGACCTGTTGCAGAATTTGATTTTAAGTTCTTCAGGGCCTGCATACAAGGAACATATGCAAAAAAGTGGGATGGGGTTTACTTAGGAAGCACACAAATTCATTTCTTCAAGTAACCCTTATTTTTCTGACAATGTTTCATTTAAAACGTAGGGATTCAATTGAGGTTTAAAACAGATGAACACTAGGATCCTTAAATATAATAAAAATAAATTATTTAATATATGCATGACACAGTTCTGGAATTAATGGTTTTACCATTACAGAGGTAATATTTTACAACATTCTGTGGAAAGCATTGCAAACAGCTGCAAAGAGAAACAAAATGTTTGCCCCGAATCCTTGCAGTAGCCAAAGTGTTCTTTGTAGCTTGTATGTAAGCAGCCTGTTTCACAACAGTTTTGTCCTTGCATTCATTGTCTTTACTCTGAAGGACTTTGACACTCTATGACCTGAGCTGCTTCTGTGACAGCAGGCTGTACCTCTGTCCCCTCTCGTGTCCGAAAAAGCAGCTCTCCTGGCTGGATGACTTGTTCCGTTTGCCAGGTAGCACCACTGTATTGCTGATAAAAGTCACTGTCAGCCTGAAACATCACCAAGGCTTGTGCAGTATGAATTCGCACATGTTGGGCCAAACTGTTTGCGTCTAGGAACTTCTCCCCGCATGAGTCACATGCATAAAGAATCTGTGTGTTAGGATCTGAAAGACAGAACACTGAGTTTATAATACTATTGTATAAAAAAAATACTTACAACTGAAATCTCAAACATGTTTATTTCAGTACATACTCATGCATGTTTTTGAACAGTTAAAGATAATTATTCTGAAAAAGGTGCAAGAAAAATATCTAACAGAAAGTTATCTCCATCACTACGAAGCCTTAAGAGAAAGCTTTCTCTTATGTAGACTACCTTGGTGCATATTCAATGGGAAAATGTTAATTTATTTTACAAACTTGACCGTATTCTGTCAGTGGCTCCTACAAATCTATTCATTACTCCCACATGTCTAGGTACAAGCAAAGTGTACAAAGTCTTCAGCTAAGTGAATGAAATTTTACAAATTCTTCTTATAAACCATCTTAGTTAAGACACATCGGATCTATACTGTCACTGCTGCTACAGCACTGAATTAAGATACTGCCAGAGAATGCTGGAGGTCTAACTGCACTCCAGTCTAACTCAGTTTCATACTAGTACTGAAAAGGTGAAAACTTTTTAAGTTATGCCAGCACAAAACTAGAGCATCTTCTTTTCAAAGTAACTTAGCTACTTTTGTTGTAGAGTTGATATGCTGCAGCGGGACTGGGAAAGGGACTTCTAGTTGCAGGCAGGTTCAGCAGATGCTACTAACTAATGCATGCATGCTTTGCACTGGTTGACAAGCAACTAGTTAAAAACAATATTTACAGATTAATGTGTAGACTAGATAAGGTGAAAGCAAGAACACAAGCATGAACAGATTCCTGTAAAAAGAATACTGCTGAATATTATTATCCTATGCAGCAACTGATTGGTATCCAGACTGCATCTAAAACTCCTTCAGTAAAGTGGAAAATCCACTCACTGCATGAATACCATTCAAATTTATACTTTATGTGCTGGGATGCATCCAGTTCCCCATTATCAGGGCATCCATAATGGAAGACTAATAGGTGTCGATATGTCTGTCAAGCCTGAAACAGAAAACAAGGTGGAACGTCTTATTATAACATTAATTAATGAAAGAGTTGCATTCAAGAACATACAGTTGTGTAAGTAAGCTTATCAAAACAGTAAATTTTTGAATAATCACTGCTGCAGTAGCCTAAGCTACATGGGTTATATCTTGCTAAAGATATAATAGCTGGCCAGCTTTCCAAGCTTTCAGGTTACCTTCTACATGCCCAAACCATTAGTCAGCTCGAGCTGAGCTAATTAAAAGTCAGGTTGATGTGCCAAGTACTTTAAAGCCTTCATATCAACAGAGAGACTAAAGCCCGGAGATGACAATGCTAGGAATATATAAAGCCTTGAGATGACAATTCTAGGAATATAACAATGAAGTCCATATTGTGGCATAAGAAACAAAAATAAGGAGGATGGGGGGGGCGAGTGGCTACTATAACAGTGATCATTTAAACATCTACTGTTATGGTAAATTTATCAAATGGTGCAAGCTATATGGGTAGATTACTTTAGCTTAACATGAGTGGGAGGAGGAAAGATGAGGGTGCAGGAGCTCCTGGAAAACAGTCCTAGCAAAACCTGCCCTGAAACTGGAAAATTAATCTACTTTATAGTGCTAAGTAAAACTATGAAGAAAGGAACAAGTTGCTGCTTCTAGAATCCAACCCTTTCCAAAAAGCCATTCATGAAGCCAAGGCCCTAGTGGAATAAGCCTTTATCCTGCCTGGAATTATTTTCCTTAGTCTTTATAACAAAAAGTAACAGCACGAGACAACCATTTTGAAACGGCCTGTTTTGCCATGGGTTGTCCTTTTTTCTTGCCTTCACAAAAAATGAACAACTGATCAGAAGTTCTGAAAAATTCTGTTCTGTCAAGATAGCACCAGAGTTGGCTGCTGACACACAAGGTATGGGATAGCTTTTCTTCATTTCCAGTTAGTAGAAAGAAGACAGCGAGATTGACAGCTTGGCTTAAGGTAAACTGGTATATTACTTTGGGCATAAATGAAGGATTAGTTCTTTAGAAAACCCCATCTTTGTGGAAAAGGAGATACAATTGACCAACTACGACAGCTTTCAATTTGTAAACTCTTCTTGCAGAGATCAGAGCAATTAGTATGACTGTTTTCCATATTAAGAACCTCAAAAGTCAGCCTAATGAGCTGGTTCAAATGGAGCAACAGTTAGGTTTTCTAACACAAAATTAAGATCCCAAGCAGAAGCAGAACCTCCTGTTTCCTAGGAAGCTTTTTATGTGACAACCCTTTCAAAAACATTTTCTCATGAAGTTACACAGAAAGGGGGAACCATGGGCAGACAAGCTGATGTCGCTGACAAATTGTACCTTGATTGAGGGTATAAGCCATTGTAGAGCAACTCACACACATATTGCAGACCCAGAGAAACACTTGCCCTGAATGGGTGCAAACATGTTTACTTAAATGATTTTGTAGTAGCAGACTTTCTCACTTCCATCAATACCTGCTGCACATCTTCAAAAAAGATGCCTAAAAGGTATTAATTCTATCATCCAGGGAGTCAGCTGTAGTTGCTTGGGGTCTGGATGTATCAAACACCCCGGTCGTGTGTGAATAAATCCAGTCTGTGAGGAAGCTTGTGGTAACTGCTCCCTGGCCACTTCCAAAAGAAGGGAGAACCACTGTTGCCCTGGCCAGAATGGAGTCACCACAATGACCTCTGGGGAGTCCTTCCAAATTTTCACAATGACCTTGGATATTAATGGAAAGTTGGAAAAGCATACAGAAACATTCCTGTCTAAGGAAAAGAAAACTGCTGTGAGTGAAGGCAAACAACTCTAACTGATGTGCTCCCCACAGTTGATCAGTTCTTGGAAGACCCCAATTCAGTTTCAGTTTATGAGGGTTTTATCCTGGCTCTGCTCAGCTTGTCTGTCACAACATTTTGCTTGACAAATATGGAAGATGCATATAGAGTGAGATTGTGCTTTAAAGCTATATCCCACACTACCATGGATAGTCTGCACAGAGGGTGCAATCTGGTTCCCCCCCTTGCTTATGTACCACATTACTGTGGTGTTGTCTATAAACACTTGAAGAGGTCCTACAGACAAGGTGGTTGAGAGAGTTGAAAGCACTTATAACATAACATCTTTTATACGTTTATTTTTGGTTTGTCTCTCTTGTTTCAAAGATCCTACACTTTTATTCCCATAAACACAGTTTCCTAAGCAAAGTCAGAGGCCTCTGCTGTGACTGACTGTTTTCTGGGAAAGGAAGGGAGAATGGGAGACCTGGATTCTAAGAAATATGGTGCCTCCGCTACAAAATTTCTTTTCGCAAATCACAAAATTGGAATCTGAAATGTCAGATGTCGTCGATGCTGGCACCATACTGACTTCAGGTGTCACAGGATTTTTTTCATGTGGAGTCTTGCAAGAGGTATCATGAGTATTACAGATGTCATGAGATCCAGAATCCTGAGGAATTCCCTTGTTTAGACTGTAGTTTGAGTGGAAAAAAAATCAGGAATACATCTAGGTATAGATCTATTATTTTCCTGTGAAAGAAAACTCTTTGAACTGAGGTGTCCAAGAGGAACCCAAAGAAAACAATCTTGTGAGAGGACATCAGAAAAGACTTCTGTAAGTCCTCTTGGAATCCTAGCCTGTGTAGGAGATTCCTTAACTAACTGACAGATTCCAAACACTTTGAAAAAGACTCTGTAAAGATAAGAAACTAAACAAGAAAAATGTGAATAACTTGTAGTCTGCTGTAGGCTATCACAGAGGCCAGACATTTTGTGAATGCCCTTGGAGCAGCAGCCAGACCAAAGGGTATTAGAGAGAACTGATGTGATCAAGACAAAGAAAACCTTAAGAAAGTTCTGAAATCTGGATCTATAGGAATGTGATTACACACATTTTAAATGTAAGGACACTACAAGACTCGTATGCGGAATAAAGGGTAACAAGTTGTGAAGAGAGAGCATTTTGAACTTGGGTACTACCCCAGATTAAGAAAGGAATGAAGCAGAACCGGTTCAATATCTTTCTCTGTCACCAGGAACATCCTCAAGTAAAACCATCCCTTAAATAAGGAAGAGAAAGGACAGCTATTATCACCCCCTCAGCAAACATATGCTGAATAACTAAAGGGAAATTAAGAGTCTGCTCTTACAGGTAAGGAGGAATGCCCCAAAAGGGGGCAAACTCTCACTGTCATCTGTAACCTTGATGGTTTACTCTCAGAATCCATCTGTCTGAAACTATCTGTTGACAGACAGAAATGTAGTTCAGACTTTCTGGAAGGATTAAGGGACTGATGGGTGTGTGTGAAAATCTTTCATATTGTCATTCAAACTTGTTATACTGTCCTTTGCTCTGGGGGATTTCCGTTTCTTTTTGGAACTTTAAATATTTTCTTAGCAGCTTTCTGGGACTGTTTACTTCACTTTTTAAAGAAAGTTGTGGAGGTAGCATCGTCAGAATCATGCACATTTCAAACAGTAGGAATTCAGTTGAGAGACAGAAGATACCAAGTTACACAAAGCAGATTTCTCCTCACAAAAGGAAAACAATGTCAAAATATTCAACAAATTCTCACAATAGGCAAGCACTTCAGGATATGAGCATAGCAGCTGAGAATTCTATGAAAGTGTTGCAGAAGAATACATATTTTTCTTCAAGTGAATCAAAAGCCTTCCTATCCTTGACAGAAGAGGGATTAGTATTAATCAACTGTTTAGCAGCAGCTGGATTCACTAAAGAAGAGCTGCTAGGTCTGATCTGGGGTGTGTGTATAAAAACATAAAAGACTGAGGCTTTTTATACAGTGCATCTGCTTTTCTGGGGGCATCAAGCTGTGAAAAAAACATCTTTTAAAGCTGACATACAAGAGGAATGTGAGTATGTTCTGGAAACTCCAGTTGTAAGAAATCATAGCTTTTCCTGAGGGACTGAGAAACATTACTGCTTTCCCAGTAAAATCAGCTGATTCAATCTTGTAATGGTTTCAGAGAAAGAATACTTCAAAAGTACTGTCTGAAGGAATACCCAGTTTTTCTTTTACCAGAAATAGCCACACTAGGAACGGCCAAGAGCTTGCACTAAACACAATAAATTATTCCTGACCAAGGTAACTGAGACAGGAGAAGATGCATGTTTATTTATTTTTTCTTTTTGGTAGGAATTTCTGAAGAAACAGACCCACTTTTGCAAACAAAAACCTCCCTAGAGCTGGGCACAGCTTTCTGGCAAAGCACAGTGGCATTCTTTGTCCCTTTTTCCAACAGTGACAAGCCTGGCTCTTCCTTGCCCATCAAGAGCACTCTAACAGCTATAGAGGATGTGTCTAACTCCCTTGGTCCATGGTTGCTGTATGGACAACACCAGCAAAAGCCAAGGAAAAAGATGACCGGTTCAAGGAACCAGCTTTAGCCACCAGCTGTGGCTGATGTACTTTAACAGCCTGCTGTGGAGGCAAAGGTTGCTTGACAGTTTTCTTCTTTTCATTTCTGGAAGACGGAAGTACAAAGGAACTGGTATAACGACTCATGTTTAAGTTGAAAAAAGTGCCCTGTTCTCATGGAATCCTGGCAGCAAGTTGGTAAAACAGGTAAAGCTATAAAAAGTAACTTTTCCCCTTGCAAAAACACAGGAAAAAGCACTTTCACCCCAGCCCCCCAGAGTAAAATAATTTACCTTGTACCATAACAAAACAAAAATAGCATAAAGTTCTAATAGCTTTTACCACGAGAGTAAAAAAAAGTAATGCTTCTGTTTAAAGTCTTCAAAGGTCACACGGCAGTCATTAAAAACACTTTCTCCTATCTTAAATAAATTTTACTGAAAAGACAAAGATTTCAATCATAAAAAGTAAAGTGGAAGGCTCCCTCCCAAGGGGACTTATCTGCCCAGCAATGGAACAGCGTTAGCTGATCGATCCTAGAAAGCCTGCAGAGGAGCACTCTGTTCGGGGGCAGAAAAGGTCTAAAGGTCTTGGTGCCCAGAGCTGACTCATGGGCTGGGCACACAGAAAGTGCCCTGAAAGCTTTGGAAGCTGGACAGTGGTTACATCCTTAGCAGGATATAACCCATACAAGCTTAGGTTACTACAGCAATGATCCTCATTAAGAACATATCACAATCTGCTGCAAGATGGCAACCGATCAAACCTTTTGTTATTACTTCTGATAAGTGATATGAATGACAATCTCTCTTAAGGAGGAGAGTGTTCACTACCTATTCAGTCCTCTTCTAACAAAATACATGAATGTAAACCAAGAAGCAGACCCTCTGTGAATGTAGGAACCAGAAATTCGTATCATTTTATATGCGAAACTGAAAAGCTTAAATGAACAGAAATCTGCAAGTCTTATTTTTTTTTCATATTGCTGGAAAAAATTACCACAGGCCTACTAAAAAGAGATAACGGGTACTTTCCATACTGATCATACTTTAACATCTATCATTCTCTGCATGGCAAAACTCTGAAACAGTTAAATTACTAATGCTCTTGTCAAGCAATCAAAGTAGAGTTATGTAAGAACTTACCAAAACAGTTCTCCTGACATTGTTGCAGTACTACTGACAGATGGGAGAGTACAAAAGCTGTTAAGAAGGAAGGCAGAAGGAAGAAGGAGCAGAGCTGTGGTTCAACAAGCCCTGCAGGATGGATCTTGCAAATCCTGCTCTAGCTCTACACATCCAACTTGTAATGCTTAGTAAAAGTGTGGACAAAGGACCAAGCTCCTGCCTCAAGAATAGTTCTAAAATTGATACCCTCGAAGAAGGCTCCAGAGGATGCTACTAACCTGCTGGAATTAATCTTGACAGAGGTGGGAAGTGGGCTACTATAAAAGGAGTAGCAGAAAGAAATGGCTTTGAAAATCCATAAACAAATGGTCTGCTCAGACTGCCAATTTAATTTGTTTTCTTGAAAAGAGACAAACAGCTGGTCTGATATCCTAATGTCCTTAGTTTTGTCCAGGTAATAAGTTGCCTATGCACATCAAATGACTGAAAAAGAAGTTGTTCTTACCATAACGTTCCATCTGTGTTGTCGATCTTCATTCATTCTTGACTACTGGGTTTCGGTTCCGTCTTCTGAACCAACTCGGCCATTGTATCAAGCTTGCGTCAGCCAGAAACTCTCGACTTAAGGCTACCCATAATACTTCTCTTCCCTTCAGATCAAATTTTGCCAGAAGAAATACAAAGTGGACGCTTTGTCTAAGCAACTGCCCTACTACAAAACCAGGATTAGTTCCAAACCTCCAGGAGTCTTTGGAGGGGGTTGGGGGGGGGGGGAGGTGAAATGTCAAGAATGAATGAAGATCGACAACACAGATGGAACATTATGGTAAGAACATATCTGCTTTATCTGATGTTGTCAATCTTCATTCATTCTTGACTGTTGGAACAGAGTCCCTAGCTACTTTATGTCCCAGGAGGCCCTATGGAAGGATATTCCTGAGCACCATAGAGCCAAAGGATACTCTTCCCCTGGAGACCATATCCAATTTGTAATGAATGATAAAGGTATGAGGGGTAGCCCAAGTGGCTGCTGCGCAAATGTCATCCATGTAGGCTCTAGAATGAAAGGCCACTGAAGGGGAAACTGATCTGGTAGAATGAGCCTGGAGTTTGATTGATAGGTTTAACTTATTTTGGTCATAAACAAAGGTGACGCAATCTCTCAACCATTTCCATAAGGTAACTTTGGAAGCTGGTTTTCCCAGTTGAGTACCCGAAAAAGATGGAAACAATAGGTCTGATTTTGTAAACAATTTTGTTCTATTCAGGTAAAAACATAACTGTGTACATCCAACAAATGTAAACAATATTCTCCCTTGTATGAAAACTTTGGGAAGAAAACTGGTAGGCTTATGGATTGATTAATATTTGAATCAGACACAACTCTGGGTAGAAAAGAGGGGTTAGTTATAAGTGATACTCTGTCTTTGTGAAAAATGATATATGGACGTTTCACACACCAAGCCTGTAATTCTGATATTCTCCTGGCTGACATTATGGCTACCAGGAATAGGGTCTTTCAAGATAAAAATGTGATATCACAAGTGGCTGCTAGCTCAAAAGGTTGATGGATCAAACTTTGCAAGACTAACGTTAAATTCCAAGGTTCAATGAGTTCTTTGAAAGGTGGTTTCAAATACATAATGCCCTTTAAGTAGGTTTTGCAAAGGTGATGAGAGATTAAGGAAAAGTCATCAAAGCTATTATAGAAATTTGAGATAGCAACTAAATGAACTCTAATGGCAGAAGCTGAGGTTCCTGATTGGAATAAAGTTGATAGATATTCTAACACTTTATTAATTGAGGCTGAAAAAGGATCAATTTCTTCTCCTTGAGACCAAAGTGCAAGTCTGTTCCATTTACTGAGACAAAGTTTCCTGGTGGATGTTTTTGAGAAGCCAGAAGTATCTTTTGTACTGGGGAAGAAAGATTATTCTGCTTGGCAATCCCTGGAAGTGGAGGTACCAAGCTGTCAGCTTGAGATTCTGTAGGTTGGGATGGACCAGTCCCTGGGGATGAGACAACAGGTCTGGAGTTGGGTCCAGAGTCCAAGGACGGTGAACTAGGTAAGGCCAGAGAAAGGGGAACCAGACTTGGTGGGGCCAATAAGGGGCGATGAGGATCACTTTGCTTCTTAACCGCTGGGCTTTTTTCAAATATTGGGGAATCAGAGGGAAGGGATGAAAAGCATAGAGTAGTCCCAGGGGGGCAATCGTGTAGGAGAGCATCTCTCAGGGACTCCCCCCGAGGGGGGAAAGGGCAAAGAAGCTACTGCATCTGTAGTTTATGGGAGATGCAAAAAGGTTGCAGCAAGGCTGACTCAATCAACAAAAGATCTTCGTCACTACGTTGGGATTGATGGACCACTCGTGAGGCAGGAGGATGCATCTGCTCATTTTGTCCGCAATCACACTGGAGTTCCCTGGAATGTGCACTGCTATCAGAAAGCGGTTGGATGCGATCGCCCATTGCCACACTCTTAGGGCTTCCCAACATAAAGGGTAGGATCTGGTTCCTCATTGTTTGTTGATGTACCAGACCACTGATATGTTGTCTAATTAGATAGCAATTGTCCCTGAAGGGAGGGCAGAATGAAATGCTTGCAATGCTTAGAGCACTGCCCTCAGTTCTAGGATACTGATACTAGGATACTAAGAGGGACCAAGTGCCTTGGACTGGCTTTCCCTGAAAATGCCCCCCCCCCCCAATCAGGGATGCATCTGTGGTCACTACAGCCTTGGGCTGAGAGGGGGGAAGAGGAGCACCTCCATAATTCCTCTTCTGACTTCATCCACCAACTCCATAATTCCTCTTCTGACTTCATCCACCAATTTAGATCCTGCTTGCATCGGTTGGTTATATGGATTGGGACAGACATCGGATGTGTTACCAGAGACCACTGTGATGCCAGGAGCCACTGAAGCAGCCTATGTGGTACCTTGCCAGGGGAACTAGAGTAATTGTCGCTGCCATGGACCCTAGGAGTTGTAAGACTAAGCAAGCTGGGACTTTGTCTTGAGAGAGTATCACATGAAGCTGTGACCTCAATCTTTGCAGCCTGTGAAGAGGTAGAACAGCCGCACAGGATTTCGTGTTGAACGTTGCTGCTATGACTTCTATATCTTGCGTGGGTGACAGCTTTGACTTTTCCCTGTTTATTGAAATGCCCAAGTACTCTGCAAGGTGTAGAACGCAGTCCACGTTGTGAAGCAGTAGATGCCTGGTGGGGATGGTGAGGAGTCAGTCATCTAGACACAGAAACATGCGGAATCCTTGTAGCCTTAAGTGAGCTGCTACCACTGCTATGCATTTGGTGAACACCCTGAGGGCTGTGGTGAGACCAAACGGCAGTGCTCGAAATTGGTAGTGACTGGCTCCCTGACGAAAGTGGAGGTATCTTCTGGAGTGCTTATCCATTTTTATGTGGTAATACATGTCCTGATCTATAGAGCACATCCAATCATCTTTTTCCAGAAACAGAAGGATAGACTGTACTGCGACCATCTGGAATTTTGTCTGTCGAACAAATTTGTTCAAGACACTGAGGTCTAGAATTGGCCTGCAGTCCCCTGTCATTCTGGTACGAAAAAGAATCTGGAGTAAAATTTGAATCCTATTTGCTCTGGTGGGACTTTATGGACAACTCTTTTTTTTGAAGCAGCTTTTGAATTTCTTGTGCTGCTGTATCCCTCTGACTGGGTGGAACATTGGGGATTCGCCTTTGTGGTGTTGGGTAAAGGTCGAAGGGTATATGGTAACCTCTGGTAATTATCGTCTGCACCCAGGAATATCTTTTAGTTATGTACTTACCATAACTTCGGATGTATGGGATCCATCTCGCCTACATTCATAACTGATGGGTTCGGAGCCGATCCATCGGCTCCGACTCGGCCAACTAGTATACTAGAACGAAGTCTCTTATTGGCTGGGCTACCCTCTATCCCAGGATGCACCACACCTGCTGCCCCAGATCTTGTTTGTTCGCTTTCATACTTGCATGCAAACACAGAAAAAATACCAGTTACTCCAACCAACTAAAGTTCTTCAAGAGAAGATCTCCAAATGGACCAACATTTCCTCTAAATCCGAATGGAAGGGGGAAAGGAGGGTGGAATGAATGTAGTGAGATGGATCCCATACATCCGAAGTTATGGTAAGTACATAACTAAAAGATGTAATGGGATCCTATCTACTACATTCATAACTGATGGGACAGCGTCCCTAGCACCTAAATCGGGTGGCTCATTGGAAAACACTCCTGAGAACTGTGGAACCAAAGGAAGCCCTGCCTCGAGAAGCCACATCTATTTTGTAATGAGAAATGAAAGTGTCGGAGAAGTCCAGGTAGCCGCAGCACAAATATCATCTATTGATAATTTGGAGTGGAATGCTACAGAAGCAGCCATTGCCCTGGTAGAATGAGCCCTGACTGGAAAGGGAAGCTCTTTGTCAGCCTGCGAATAAATGAAACAGATGCAATCTTTAATCCATTTGGCTATGGAGGTTTTAGCCACTGGTTGACCCAACCTGTTTTGCAAAGGACACAAACAGTTGATTTGACTTCAGCGTCTGAGTAGTCCTGTTCAAATAAAACGCAGTTGTCTATGGACATCCAACTGATGAAAGATATATTCTGCGTTATTGGAGAATTTGGGAAAAATACAGGGAGCTCTAGGGACTGTTGAATGCAGAAAGAAGATGCTACCTTTGGTAAAAAAGAGGGATTTAATTTAAGGGACACTCTATCTTTGTGAAAAATCAAATAAGGAGAATTAGAACAAAGAGCCTGGAGCTCTGAAATCCGCTTGGCCGAAGTTATGGCCACTAAAAAGCGGTCTTCCAAGACAGGAATTTCATATCACAGGTAGCTGCTGGTTCAAAGGGGTGGGTAGTTAAGGCAGCCAGGACCATATTTAGGTCCCAAGGGGCACAGGATGAGATATCGGGGCCTAAGGAGCCACGCTCCTTTAAGGAAAGACTTGCAAAGCTTGTTTGCCATTAATGAAGGTTCAAAAGAAACATGAAAATTAGAGATGGCCGCTAGCTGAACCTTAATCGTGGAAACTGAAGAGCCCAACTGAAAAGAGAGGCCAGGAAATTTAAGACCTCCGGTACTGGGGCAGTAAGAGGGTCTATACTTCGTCGCTGTGCCCAAAGGGCAAACCTCTTCCATTTGCTGGAATACAGTTTGATAGTGGAAGGTTTGTGAGAAGAGGACAAAATGTGGATAACCTCCGGAGAGGGAACTGTCCCTGACTAAGGATGGAAGTGGATTAACCAAGCAGCCAACCTCAAGGACCTGAGAGATGGGTGAGACTGTCCTGACTGATGAGTCAACAGGTCTGGCACCGGGTCCAGAAACCATGGACCTTCCACGCATACCTCCGAAGGAAGGGGAACCAAACCTGACGAGGCCAGTGCGGGGCAATCAAAATCATGTCGCTCTCCAGGTAAATTGCCTTCTGTATCACCCTTGGCAGGAGAGGAACCGGAGGGAAGGCATAAAGGAGACCGGGGGGCCAAATGTGGGTTAGAGCGTCCCTGGGAATCTGTCCCTGAGAGAGAGTCAGAGTGAAGAACTCTCTGCACTTTGCATTGTGGGGGCTGGCAAACAAATCGCAGCAAGGGAGACCCCATTTGGCGAAGATTTTCGCAGCCACTCTTTGGTTGAGGGACCACTCGTGGGGTAACAGGATAGTCCTGCTTAGTCTGTCCGCAATCACATTGGATTTCCGGGATGTGCGTTGCCATTAGGAAGCGGTTGGTAGCTACGCCCAGTGCCAAAGTCTCATGGCTTCTCTGCACAGTGGAGTGCGACCTGGTCCCACCTTGCTTGTTTATATACCAAACTACCGACATGTTGTCGGATAGGATAACAATCAGACCTTGCGGGAGGCGTGATGGAGAGCTTGTAGTACTAGTAGCACCGCTCTCATTTCCAGGATATTGATGTGTAAATGCACTTCCTGGGGTTGCCATGTGCGTTGGACAGAGCTGTCCAGATAATGGCCCCACCACCCTACCTGGGACGCGTCCGTGGTCGCAGTGGCAACCGGGAATGAAGGATAAAGGTCGCCCTGGTCGAGATTGGATCGGAGGAGCCACCAGCCAGATCTCGGCAACTTTCCGTAATCATAACCAAGTGGTTCAAGGGAAGTTCCTGATAGGACCACTGAACCGAAAGTAGCCATTGCAGCACTCGCATGTGCAGTGTGGCTAAGAGGACTAGGAGAATAGTTGATGCCATCGACCCCAATACCTGCAGAATCAGATTGGCGGAGCTCTTGATAGGGGAGGCAGGATCGAATTGATTCTGCAAAACCTGAATCCTTTCTGCGGTAAGAAGGCGCATTCTTCTTGTATCTAACTCTGCGCCTATAAAGGTAATACGCTGAGATGGCTGTAGCACAGATTTTTCCCAGTTGAAAGTGATTCCTAGGAAACGGCCCAAGCTGACTGTGGCCATGAGCGACTGAATTAGTAGATGCTTGGAGGTGGCAGTAAGGAGCCAGTCGTCTAGATATGGAAACACTTGGAATCCTAGACTTCTCAGGTGAGCAGTCACCACTGCCAGACACCTGGTGAACACCCTGGGGGCTGTGGTGAGACCAAAGGGCAGTGCTCGAAACTGGAAATGACTGTCTCCCAGGCGGAAGCGTAAATGACTCCTGGACTCTTGACTTATCAGAATGTGATAGTAGATCTATGAAGCACATCCAGACATCCTTCTCCAATAGTGGGAGAATGGACTGAAGAGTGACCATTCGGAATTTGGACTTTTTCACAAAGCGATTCAATGAACTGAGGTCCAAAATGGGCCTGAAGTCCCCTGTCTTTTTTGGCACCAAAAATAGTCTTGAGTAAGTTCCTGATCCGATCTGATCGGCGGGGACAGGCTGGATGACTCCTTTTTCTAGCAGCTTTGAAACCTCTATTGCTGCTTGATCCCGCTGACTGGGTGGCACGTCCGGGATTTCCCTGAAGGGAAGGGGGGGCTTGATGAAGGGAATGAGATAGCCTCCGGTAATAATCCGGAGCACCCACTGGTCGCTGGTAATAGCTTCCCAAGCCTGTGGGTGTTCAAAAACGACCCCGACTGGCTCCGGAGCTGCACAGTCGGGCACCAACTCAGGGATGGTGAGCATAGGAGGAACCACGAAAGGAATCGCGGTCTCCAGAGTTACAGGGGCCTCTGCCACCTCTGGGACGGCGTCTTCCTCCCCGCCTCTAGAGGGGGGATCACTGGGTGGAGTAGGGAAAGACCTCCGAGTTTTCCTGAACCACATTTTTCCCTCCTCTCTGGGCCTTGGGGTAAGGCCTAGAGGGAGCGGAAAAACAGGCCCCAACGGCAGTCAAGGTCTTGCCCTCCTGCTCGCACCGAGTCAGTGTGTCCTTCACCTTGGGTCCAAACAAAGAGGACCCATCAAAAGGGGAGTCAGCGAAGGAAGACTTGAAGGCCTCCGCAAAGGAACACAAGCGTAACCAGGCGTGTCTCCTAAGGGCCACGCCTGTTCCCGCTGCTCTACTCGCCCCCTCGGCCGCATACGAGATGAGCCTCATGGACGAGTTCACAATGGATGATAAGGTAGTCATCTGGGTGCCAACAGTGTGGGCTAACGCCTCAGGTAGATTACCTGTGAGGGACTCGCCTAGCTCTTTAAGGAGGTCCCTTTGGAGCCTAGTAAAATGACACAGGTAATTCAGCGACCGTAAGGTAAAGGCCGCTGAAGAAAGGGTACGCTTCTGCCTATCCATGCTCCTGGAATCCTTATTAGGAGGGTGGATAGACGTTGAAGCCTCTGCCACGTCCTGCTGTGTGGCAGATGCCACCACCATCGCATCTACAGGAACTCCTTTCATTAAAAATTCCTTTTGAGGGGGGGCTGAAAGGAATTTGTTGGGTCTTGCAGGCACCGGTTCCACAGAGTCAGGGTGCTCCCAAGCCCTTCGAGAAATTAAATCAAGTAACTCATCGGCGGAGACACCCAGGAGGCGGAGGCTGGGCCCAAGGCCTTGAGGAAGACTGACTCCTCAGCGGAAGGGGTTTTGGCCTGCCAATCTCCTCTCTGTCTCAGAATCTCAAGGATATCCGAGAAAGAGACATCATCCGAAGATGATTTTGGGGACCCCTCCGCATTATCGAGGTCAGTGTCAGATGTGATAGACTCATCTTGGGAGTCCAGGTGCTTCCTCTTGCACAATTTCTTCCATGGAGGCTCATCCGAAGCAGTTTCAGACGGACCCCCCAGAAGAAGGGAACTCCCCAGGGGGGTATCCTCAGGCCCTGGGACCCCGCTGTCATGGGACTGCAGTACGCCAGAAGCACCAGTCTCTAGGTCTAGGGACGGTGAGATGGAAACCTGCTGAGCCGGCAAGGACATGGCCAGCGCGCTCCTCATGGCCTCAAAGGCAGGACCTCCAGACTCCATGGAGGTCACTGGCTGAGAGACCATGACGGCACTAGGAATCCCCGCAGCCGATGCTCCGAGGGGACGACTAGGCACCGAGGCACCTAGCTCCAAGATGTTCCCCTCGGCCCCGGCTGAGGAAGTCCCGACCAACCCGAACCCGAGGACAGGGTAGGAACAATGGTCGGAACCGATAAACTCCGAAGGGGTCTCGGTTCCGACTGTACGGCTCCGCCTTGCTCCACCATCACCGACTCCAATGGCTCCGAGGAAGTTGGAGGAGGAATCGAAAGCTTCCAGGGGGGGATTGGCTCCGGGACCGAATGGGCTGGAGCCGAGACCATTTTTGCAAAAACCGGAGACTGGAAAAGCCTCTGAATAACTCTATCCAAATCCGAATCAGATAATTTGGAGGATCTAGAGGAAATAGAAAGGGGCCGAGACGACTTCTCTCTCGGCACCGACAAGGTAGGTGACCGGCTCCGAAAGGGCTCCAACACTATCGGCGCCGGATCCGACACAGTATGAATAAGGATCGGCGCCGAAGGAGCTTTCGGAGCCGAGGGGGAAGAGTCTGAGCTGCACACCCCCATCGACTCCGAGACCAATGGAACCGAGGGAGGTGATTCGCCTCTCGATGCTCCAACCTGCGGCTCCGAAACTAATGGAGCCGAGGAAAGAGGCATCGAGGCAGACCCTTCGACCCTCGGTTCCGAAGTTAGTGGAGCCGAGGAAGAAGAGGTCGACTTATGCTTCTTAGTAGTCTGCTCCGACGGACTGGTCAGAGCCGACGACCTTTTCTTTTTAGAAGCAGTAGCAGAAGATGAAGCCAAAGCTTCCTCAAAGGAGGGCTTAATAAGGCCCTTCAGGATTAATTTATTTTTACGTTCTTGAAGAACCCTAGCGGAAAAGGCATGGCACACACTACATGTCTCTTGCAAATGCTTTGGCCCTAAACAATAGCATAAATGGCATGACTATCCATGACAGACATTTTATAATTGCACTTAGTGCACTTTTTAAAACCAGATTTCTGCTCTTTAGCCATTTTCACCAACAAACTAATGGAATAGTGGAACAATCTAACTGCCACACAAAAAACAGTACTTCACCAAAACTTTAAGCGCGAGAATAGGGCGCGAGCCCTCTGAACACAAGATTTACCTCACAAGGAGAAAGAACAACAACAACAAAGGGAACACAACGACGGGCAAAAGCCCTCTAACTTAAACGGGCTTTTACCCGGAGAAGAAAAAGGAATAAAAAAAAAAAAAGACAACACACTCACTCCACTAAGAAGGGCAAAGGCCCTCTAACTTAAACGGGCCTTGCCCGAAGTACCAACAGATACAAAAATGCCAATAACAGTACACAAACTTAAGAATAGCTGTTAAAACAGCTGTTGATTGAATTTATGAGGAAACCCCAGGTCAAAAGACCAGAAAAAAGAAGAAAATACACTTAGCTCCAGCCAAGTCGAGACCACGTCTAGCTTGATAAAGCGGCAAACGAGACCTGGGGAAGCAGGTGTTGTGCATCCTGGGATAGAGGGTAGCCCAGCCAATAAGAGACTTCGTTCTAGTATACTAGTTGGCCGAGTCGGAGCCGATGGATCGGCTCCGAACCCATCAGTTATGAATGTAGGCGAGATAGGATCCCATTACATCTGATGTTATTGAGTGCCAGGCTACGTTGTGCAGACAGAATTTTTCCCCTGACTGCTTCCAGAGGTAAGCAATCAGGCTGGTAGGGTTGTCCAGAGAAAGAATCTGGAGCAGGCCCCCTCTATCACGGGGGGTGGAGTGGGGGGTGGGCATCTTCCTGATGAATTCCCCTCTCTGCCCCGGTAGAAAAACTTGCCACATGTGTCCTGCAAAGGCTCTTCCTGAACCACATCTTGGAATAAGGTCATTTAGGAGTGGAAAAACATACACCCACAGCAGAAAGGGTCTTTCTGTCCTTCTCACACCTGACTAATGTCTCTGACTTTTGGGAAAAATAAACGAAGTAGCATCAACCGAAGCATTGACAAAGGAAGACTTGAAAGGGTCCATGAAGTCACATAAGTGCATCCAGATGTGACGCCTAATGGCAATGCTTGTACCCGCTTCCTTGGCTGTCCCTTCTGCTGTGTGTGCAATAAGCCGCATGGATGAGTTTGATATCGATTCTAGGGTGGCAAGCTGGGAGGCAACCTTATCACGTTCCTGGTCAGACACTGCTCCTGTCAAGGTCCCTGAGAGGTCAGTAATCAGGTCCCTTTGAAGACGGGTGAAATGTGCCAAGAAATTCAATGACCATATGGCAAAGGTTGTTAAAGCATAGACCCGCTTCCCAAATCTGTCCATCGTCTGAGACTCTCGGTTTGGAGGATGGACAGCAGGGCTCTCCTCTGCGAGTTCCTTCTTTGTGGCAGCTGCCACCACCATAGCATCTACCGCTAAACCTTTGGACCAGTGGGGTTGGTCTTCTGGTGCAGTAAGAATTTTGTCTGGTCACTGGGAATTGGCTGTATAGTGTCAGGGCCTTCCAAGCATGATGACTTTGAGCAATTCATCGGCAGGTGGGGTCACTCAGAAAGTAGGTCAGGCATGAAAAGCCTGCAAGAAAGCAGATTCCTTGGAGGAAGGGTTGGTGGGCTTCCAACCACCCCTCTATTTCAAGATTTCCAGGATGTCTCCGAAGGAGACATCTTCAGGAGGTGACCGTGGGGACCGTTCCCACTCATCATAGTCTGTATCCTCAGTAAGAGATTCTTCTGGAGAATCTGAGTGCTTCCTTTTGCACAACCTCCTGTGGTTGGTTCCTCAGGAGAACAGTCTGAGGAGGACTCCGAAGAGAAGGTAACCTGCAGCAGGGTGTCTTGCTACTCTTGTGTCCACTGCCCAGATGTAGCAGATTGTAACAGCTGTGAGCCAGAGGATACACAGATGTGGCACTCCGAAGATGGTGCCAACTGGGAGCCTGCTGAGGCAAGAGCCCTCTCTATAATCTAAAAGGCAGGCCCTCCTGAAGAGGGATGGGAGCCCAGAACAGAGAAAGACAACCTTGGAAACGGGGTCACACCCTGCTCCGACGAGCCCACCCCCATACCAGGAGCCCCAAGACAGCCTGGAACTGTCAAAGCACCCGGAATAGATAGCGCCGTGGAAAAAAACTGGTGCCAAACTAGGGATCCTGAAGCCAGCAGCCATATCAAGGTCCCGACGGTGGGTTGGTTCCAACTGAGCCGAGGACCGCAGAGTCTGCTCTGGAACCATGGTGAGGTCCACTATTGGCACCGGGAGCAGCATCGAAGTCGAGGGCTCCAAGACCCGCGGAGAGGTTGGAGGAGGAAGATAAGTTGGATCCCTTGGAGACTACACCTCAACTCCGGATGGAAGGGAGGTCCTACAGGGGGGCTGGCAGACCTCTGTCTGCTAACAGCAGATCCACTAATCTAAATACATCAAGATCCGAAAGGCTCCTGGTAGAACAAATAAGACATCCCCGAGGGTGATTCTGGATGTTCAATGAAGGGACTCAACTGTTTACCACAAAAGGGGTCAGTAGACAGGGAGTACCTAGTCCTAGGTAAGGATTCAACCTTCCACACCTCTGTCGGCTGACCAATTGCTGTTTTTGGAGGTGGAAGTAACCGGTATGATTGGGGAAACTACTGTTGGTGCCGAGAGGGTCACAGGTACCGATGAAGGGGTCGGTACAGAGGTAACTGTTGTTGGTTCCATAATAGTTGGCGGCACCATGGAATGAGTTGTAGACTTTGCCTCCGAAATTGTTGTCGGTGTTGATTTTGAATGTTTAGGCTTCAGTTCTGAAGAAGAAACCTGGCCTTTAGAGGATTTTTAATCAAGGGATTTAGGTGACTCTGGAAAAGAGTGGCTCCTCTTTTTAGCTTCTTTCTTAGGCGACTTCAATGTCTCTGCCTCAGACAAAGCCTCATCAAAAGGGCATTTTAACAGCCCCTTGAGGATTAATTTGTTCCTCCTCTCTGCAAGGGTCCATGCACTGAAACCCTTGCAGAGTTCACACACTGGCTGGATTTCTAAGTGTGGCACCCCCTAACAATACACACAAGAAGGATGCCTGTCCAAGTTGGGCATCTTTCTGCCACATCCATCACACTGCTTAAAGCCAGTTGCACCTTTCTGTTTTTCTGCCATGCTGTAGTTGAAGAAAAAGTATGTACAACCAACAACTCTGTCACTCACACACACACACACACACACACACACACACACACACACACACACACGTAAAGAGAAGACAAAGATTTTTTTTTTTAAGGGGATAGGGTAAAGAAGGTGAAAAAGGGGAACACCAGCGATGGTATTACAGAATTACCAGAGGTAAGAGGGAAGGGAAGGGCCTATACCAATGATGTTAAAGGGAGAGAATACCAAAAAGGTAAAAAAAAAAAAAAAAAAGAAGAAATATAACACCACACTCAACAGAAAAGCACAGTAATCAGGAAAGCCTAGCTTATCGACAAGTTTAAAGACAAGAACAAGGCTTAATAAGGTATTAATTAGCACTTAGCTTGAGAGCATGGCTGACACGTCCTAAAACTCTATGCAGCAAATGAGATCTGAAGGGAAGGGAAGAGAGGCACTATGGGTAGCCTTAGCTCGAGAGTTTCTGGCTGGCGCAAGCTTGATACAATGGCAGACACGGTTCAGATGATGGAAGATTGACATCATCAGATTAATTCTTTCTCCACTGTTTTGAAGAGAAGTAAATAAGGAAGGGAGATTGATGGACTGGTTCATGTTTAACTCATTAACCACCTTGGGCATGAAGGAAGCATTAGTTCCAAGAGTAAGTGTATTCTTGTGGAAAGCCAGTAACAGTTGAACAGCCATCATTAGAAACTTTTTTAGCTGAAGTAAGAGTCAACAAAACAGCTTTTCAGGTACAAAGCTTTAAAGAAGAACTGGCGCAGCTGACTCAAAAGGTGCAAGGATCAGTTTTTCCAGAGCATAGTTAAAGCCCCAGGAAGGTGGAGCAGGCTTTCATGGTAGCCGCCTTTCAAAGCATGCAGAAAGAAGTGGACCGACAGACAGAAGCAGATATAGTTGACAAAAAAGCTTTCACAGAAGAGTATGGTAGGCAAGAATTGAGCAACTCAAACAAGTAAGAACGAACAGTAGGGATTCCCCACTTTATACAGGTCCCGGTTTTCCTTTTGACATAGGGAAGAAGGACTGAAGGGTTAGCATTCTGAAGCTTGGAGTATTCAGAAAGGTGTTGAGAAAAGACAGGTCTGGAACTGACCTCCAGAAGCCTTCCTTTCTGGAGACTAAAGATATCCTGGAGTAAAATTTCTGCTTAACTGGCTGTAGGGAACTGGGTGACTAGTGCCCTGTGAAAGAGGAAAAATATGAGGTAACTTGATTTAAGACAGCTGAGGAATTTCAGAAAAGAGTGGAAGACTCTTCCAAGATATTCTGTAACCTTATTATTTGACAGAGAGAACCCACCTGTCTGTAGTGATTTTCGTCCAGGTGGCAGAGGGATAAGGGAACCTGGTCAAGGGAAAGTGGCTTAGAGCCCTGGCATTCTCTACTGATTTATCTTGAAATCTTCTTTGGTTAGTCATTTTGCCTTTATGGAGTTGTTAAATGACTAACCAAAGAAGATTTCAAGATAAATCAGGAGAGAATGCCAGGGCTCTAAGCCTTCCTTTCCTGACAAACCCACTTGTTTACTGGGGTCTCTTTTTCCCCTCTACCACATCCTTTTACCTGAAGTGATGGCCAACAGAAAAATGGTCTTCCAAGAAAAATACTCTGAAGTCTACTGAAGCTGCTGGTTCAAAGGGAGGCTTTGTTAACACCTGAAGCATGACATTTACGTCCCATGGAGAGATAGGATCCCTTATGGGAGTTCTCAGTAAGAAAGGTCCCTTCAGAAAAGTCTTTGAATCTTTAGATAAGCTATCTTCCAATAGGGTGTCCAGTAGGGATACTGGAAATAGCAGCTAACTGCACTTTGCTGAAAAGCTAGATCCTTTTTGGAAAAGGTCTGACCAAAAGTCTACAATGGAAGGTAGAGGAGCCGAAAAGGGATTTACCCCCTTAGAAGCTGTCCAGATAGAAAACCGCTCCTATTTGCTAAGATAAATTCTTCTGGTACTCTATTTTTGAAAGGCTAACAAAATATGAACCTCTTGGGAGGAAAGCCTGGCATCTCTGGTGAATGTTAAAATTATAGGAGCCATGTGGTTAGCTTCAGTGCCTCTGGGTCCAGGTGAAGTCATCCGGACAGGTGAATCAGAAGATCTGAATGGCTGTCCAACATCTAGGGAGGACATAGTAGATCAGGCCAGGAGGCTGTGTGTCTGAGCACATAATTCAGGGACATCTTGTTTTAGCCAAAGCCATCAGGCATTTCAGTGAGAGAGAATTGTTTGAGGTCATTGGCTGACTGAGGTCTCCTGGACTACAGCTTAGACTAAGCACCTCATTGGTTCTTTTGAGATTTCTTTCTTAAAAGCTGTCTCAGGTTTCAACTTTCTGTTACCTAAGAAGCTCAGTTGTGAGTGTTCAGCCATTTTACAGTGAGCTGATCGAAGGAAGGACACTCAGCAAACTCGAGCTACAATATATAACATTAAGTATCCTGTTTTTGTTTATTTTGTTCTTTATTTCTTTGTTGTTTATAGCACTTTGTGTACTGTGTATTTTTTTAGCTAGTTTCACTGTGTGTGAGGTATTAACTGGAAATTGTCCACTCTTATTAAGCATCTGTTGGGTTGTTTGTTTATGATAACTTGTTGCAGTTAAACTCTTTTTCTAGTGGCTCCTTTAGCTGTTTAAAACTTTCATTTAAAGGCTCACTGCTGCTTTTCAGCTGTGAGTAACATTTCTGCTGTTTGTTTCCCACCCTCCCTCCCTGTTGGTATAGTGTTTTTATAGTTGGTGGCTTTGCAGTTGTCCTCCCCTAGTGTAAATTTGATCTGGGACCCTCCTCCCAGTCTAGTGTCATTGCCTCATTCTACCCAGTACAGGGAGAGCATTTGAGAAGGCCAATCAGCTTAGTTTCTGCTACTCCTTTCTCTCTTTCCAAAAAAAAAAAAAAAAAAAAAAAAATTATCTGCTTTTACTGTATTTGTGTTTTTTCCTACTTTATTTTGCTTTGCGTCATCTTAAAAGTACTCAATTGTATTTATTACTGCTTGGTGTAACTCATTGTAAGCCTTTTAGTTTAAGCACCTGGGCTTCAGACCAGTTTTACATTAGGAAGCTTTGTGGTCTGCACTGTAGTGGCAGAACAGGTAGCTTACATCCTTCTAAGTTGGGAACTGCTGATTGAGGGCTCAGTGTCTGTTATTCTAAAAGTGTATTAATTCTGGTTTAAGCACTTGGGCTTGAGGCCAGTTATTTTACATTAAGAGGGTTTGTGTTCTGCACTCTTGTGGGAGGAGAGGCTGGACTCTGTCCTTCTGAGCTGGGAATTTCTGGTTAAAGCTTATAGTGCCTGCATATTTGAACTGCTTCTTACTGAAATTGGTACACCTCGTTTGCTGTAGCATAGACTAGATCCAGGCCTGCTGAATCTAGCTTTGTTTGTATAACTTGAGCAATAATCCAGGCATTCTTTAAAGTATTCAGTTGTATTTATTACTGCTGGTAGTAACTTGATTAAAGTGTAGCTATCATTTCTAAGTCTTTTGGATTAAGCACTTGGGCTTCAGACCAGTTGTTTTACATTAGGAAGGTTTGTGGCCTGCACTGTGGTGGCAGGACATGTAGCTTACATCCTTCTAAGTTGGGAACTGCTGATTGAGAGCTCAGTGTCTGTTATTCTAAAAGTGTATTAGTTCTGGTTTAAGCACTTGGGCTTCAGGCCAGTTATTTTACGTTAAGAAGGATTGCGGTCTGCACTCTTGTGGGAGGAGAGGCTGGACTCTGCCCTTCTGAGCAGGGAATTTCTGGTTAGAGGCTTATAGTGCCTGCATATTCTAATTGTTTCTTACTGAAATTGGTACACCTTGTTTGCTGTAGCATAGACTAGATCCAGGCCTGCTGAATCTAGCTTTATTTGTATGCTTGTTGTTTGTTTATTTCCTGAAGCGCTAATTCCACCTAAAACGCGGCCTTTTAGCACTTCTGTGGATCCCTAGTGATATCTGCATTGCTTACTGTACTTATTTCCTTGTTTCACTTGAAAGAAAGTTACTGTTTGTCGTTTTGCATTTAAGTTACCTGTAACACATTGCATTTAAGTTACCTGGCACTTGCTCACTAAAGCAATTATATAAGTCAGCTCTAAAAATTAAAAGCACTACACCCTCACAAACTCCCCTTGAGTACCTTGTTCCCCATTGGCCCTTTTTTCAATTATAAAGGAATTCCCAATACTATTCTAGCATGTCCAAAGGTCAGTTGTCAATCTCCTCTCCGGTCCAGCTGGTGAATCTGGGAATCTTGAGGCAATGTTACAACTGCCTCATGTACACAGACAACCCTCTCCTCCTCCCAACAAATTCCAACACATGTGAGAGATGCAACCATATAGCCAAACTGGAGGCTAAGCTCTCTCAACTCAGTACTGGCGTAACCAGTCAGGAGGAGAAGGAAACCACACTCACTACAATTCCAGTCTCACATAGACCTACCACGACAACAAACCAAACACGTAAACACACAAAAACATACTCGAGGCTCTAAATAAAAATCTGCCTAAGCAGCAGATACCTCCAAAGCAGACACCCAAGCAACCGCTACCCCAAAACAAAACACGTGCAACACATAGCTCACAAAGCCAGTGTGCCGAACAGTCACAGCCCTTAAGGCTAAACAACACACCTGATACACTTGTAATAGGTGACTCTATCGTCAGGCACACTGGCGTCCCGCTCACCAGGCTGAACAAGGAGAAGGTCACGGTGAGCTGCCTGTCGGCGCTAGGATCCGCCACATAACACAAGCACTCAGGTCACTCCAAGGCAAGTACAAATATGACTCAGTCATTGTCCATGCTGGTGTGAATGACCTGAGGCGTACCTCCCTGGACTACATGAAAAGAGACATAGAAGCTCTCTGAGCATGTAGCCCAGGCGGTATGACCCTGACCTTGAGTAGCATCTTACCCTCACCAAGAATGATGCCACAATATGAAGACAAGATGATCAATTTCAACAATTGGCTTAAGTGTTGGTGTCATTCAAAGGGGATCAATGCCTGTCAGCCTGGGATGACATGCTCGACAAGCCACGATGCTTCGCTAGGGACGGCTTGCACCTGTCACCCTGGGCTTTGGATATTGGCAAAGGGCTCTTGCTACCCCCATAGTGCCTTTTTAGGCAAGGCTCAAAAGACAAACCCACCTCCATAGGTATCACAAGGGATAAGAAACTAAGAGTAATGCTACTCAATGCCAGAAGTCTAAACCTCAAGATGCCTTTTCGAAACTCTCCTTAGCATGGAGAACATCGATATCTGTGCAGTAACAGAAACCTGGTTCAAGGCTCCGAGAGCACCCCAGCACTACCAGGTTATACCTCATACCATGCTTTGCCCCAAAACTTGGACCGAACCACAAAAGGAGGGGAGTATCAATATTAGTCAAAGATACCCACACCTCCAGGTTGGTGGCACAGCACGAAGCATCAGAGACTATCCATGTGCAACTAACTGTGGGTAAAACTGCCTTCCAGTTTATAGCCTGCTACAGACCACCCTCCCAAACACAGGAACCTCACTTGGCCTTCCTGAGAATACTGGAAAATATGAAGGTCTCTCCAAACACCATTATATTGGGCGACTTCAACTACCCAAACATAGACTGGGAGCATTACTCTAGCTCCAACACCCTAGCCCAAAGGTTCCTAGAATTTATAAACTCAAATGCTATGGAACAACTTGTTACCACTCCCACAAGAGGGAAAACATACTGGACCTGATCATCACCAACATGGGGACACTATGCTCCAGACCAGAAGTGTATCCCTCACTGGTAAGATCAGATCATAAACTAATCTCACTGGATATTCACATCCGACCCCACCCCTGCCCAGAAAACCACAGTGAAAAACTTCTCTAAAGCAAATTTCACATGCCTCAAAACCGAGGCGAAATCCTTCAAAGCCCGGGCCTGTGGAAAATACGGCCCAGACCGCAGAATCCTTTATAAACGCATTCTATGAACACCTTCAGGAATGCATGGATCATGCAATCCCAAATAAAACCAAGACCCAATCCTCCAAAGGCAGGCGTCCTGTCTGGTGGACCCCAGCCATAAACAAACTATATAATAGAAGGAGGAAGCTACTACATGATAGAGCAAAATCCCAAAAGGGAAGGCATCTCTGATCAGTATTAGCAAAAACTACGGGCACTCATAAAATCGTCTAAGGCCAGCTTGAGAGAAAAATTGCACAGGACACTAAGGATAATCACAAGGCTTTCTTTAGTTATGTTAGGAACCTGGGTGGGAATTCCCAGATATGCTCAGAATTAGTCCAAAATGACAAAACTACACCGAGCCCACAGACATTGCCAACATCCTAGCTGACAGGTTCAGTGCAAACTTCTCCCCTCTCCCCACCAAAGGGCAAATATCTATCCCAACAGAGTGCTGCCCCTGACATCTCAGATGCTCAGGTAAGAGCCGCCCTCTCCAAAGCAAAATCACAGCATCAATGGGACCAGATGGTGTCCCGGGCTGTGTCCTACATGAACTCCAAGAAGAGCTAAACCCAAACATAAAACTACTGTTCAATCTTAGCCTTACTACAGGATATGTACCCAAAGAGTGGCGTACAGCAACAGTGGTCCCTCTCCACAAAGGTGGTGCCTCAACGGATCCTGGAAACTATCGCCCCATAAGCCTGACTAGCTTGGTCTGCAAAGCTATGGAAAGGATCATCATGGACCTCATAAATAAAGATATTGGGGACCTACAGACACTGGATCCTACCCAGTTTGGCTTTAAGGGCAGATCCTGCCTCTTAAACCTGGTCGATTTCTTTGAAACAGTCACCAAGGCCATTGGCGAGGGAAGGTGGTCCACACAGCCTACCTGGACCTCGCCAAAAGCCTTTGATACAATACCCCACTCGGGCATTATAGATAAGCTCACCAGCTTAAATATAAACCCCTATGTCACTAGATGGGTTGCAAACTGGCTCAAGGACAGAACCCACATGGTTAGAATTGCTGGAGCCATGTCAGACTCCAAACCAGTTACAAGTGGCGTCCCACAAGGCTCAGTCCTGGGACCTCTCTTGTTAGGTATATATTTCTCGGGTACAGGCCAACACGGAAGGACTGTGGCTGACCAAGTTCGCAGATGACTGCAAACTGGGCGCCATAATCAACTCTCCAGCCGACACAAGCATCCTCCAAAAGGGCCTCATAGAAACAGACAACTGGTGCCAGAGCCATGGCCTCAAGCTAAGCGCCAAAAGTGTATGGTCATCCCTTTGGCAAAAACAAAGTGCCCACAAATTACCACATAGGTGGTAATCCATTAAGTACAGAAGAAGTCATTAGGGACCTGGGGACCCAAGTTGATAGCAATCTCTCATTTGACAACCACGTGGCCAAAGTGGTTAGAAAAACATTTTATATAGCCCACCTAATCATGAAGGGATTCACATCTAGATCAGGGAGGTCATCGTACCTCTTTACTCATCCCTCATCAGGCCCATAATTGAGTACAATGCCCCTTTGGGATGTACCTTACCAGACACCTGCAGCAACTCGAAAGACCCCAAAAGTACCTCACCAAGAGGATCAAAGGGCTCAAACAGATGCCATATGCTGCCCGGTTAAAGAAACTCCAGCTCTACTCAGTGGCATACCGCCTGCTCAGAGGCGATCTGTGCCTGACGTATAAAGCCATGTCCAACCCGGAATTAATGGACATGCTGCACCTCAGAAAATCCAAATCCCATCGAGCTACGCTCGAGAGACTTGAACCTCAGCACTGAAATAAATAGGACATGCTGGAGGGACAGATTCATAACCCAGAGGCTCCCTTCACTCTGGAATAAAATCCCAGTCCAGGTTAGGCAGAGTCCCACATTGACTCTCTTCAAGAGGAATCTTGATGAGTGGATGGGAGATCGTAGGTTTACCCCGGCTATCACTTCTGTGTCACTGTTAGACAGAGGCACAGTATACTAACCTCAAAAAAAGGCATAGCAAAATTAATTTAAAATGGGTGGCGAAAGCCAAACACACTCTGGCTAGGCTTATAAATGCCCTAGGGCAGATAGCCTAGTATGAACCTATGAACCTACACTTGCTGGGGCCAGAAAAGAGCAATGAGAATTACATTGGCTTTGAACCTTCTTGCTTTCTTAATGATATGTTATCACAGGAAAGGGGGAAAGGCATATAAGGAGGCCCATGGGCCAGTTGTGGACTAGAACATCTCCATCTTTTGGCGAGTCTCTCTGCAGAGGAATTGGGGCAAATTAACTGCAGTACTTGCAGTTTAGGTATGAAGCAAAAAGGTCACAGCATGGTTAACTCCAGTGGCTGTAAATTTGATCTGTCACTGCTTGAGTGACTACTCATAAGGCTGGAGGATAGATCTCCTCAATTTGTTAGCTAACACAACGGAAGTCCCCATGATATGCACTGCTATGAAAAAGCTATGGGAAGACATCACCGACTGCCACACTCTCATGACATCCTGGCATAAAGAATATGAACAGGTTCTGCCCTGGTTGCTGATGTATCAGACTACTGACATGTTGTCCATCTGGATGGAGATCACATCCCTGGGAAAAATGTCCTGGAAAGCCTGCAATGCTAGTAGAACTGCCTTCACCTCCAGAACACTGATGTTGAGACTGGCCTCCATGTTCGACCATTATCCTCGAATTGTCATCTCTTCTAAATGCCCCCACCTCACCCCAGGAGGGAAACATCTGTGGTTACTACGGCCATGGGGTGGAAGTGGAAGAAAGAGCTGACCTTCTAGGAGAGCTGTGAAGGTCAACTACCATGTGATGTGTGACTTGCAAACAGGCGTTAGATAAATCCAAGCATGAAGTGGATGGAAGAACTGGGACCACTGTACAGAAAGGGTCCACTGAAGAACCCTCAAGTAGTATCTGGCTAGGGAAACCAACATTACTGTTGAAGCCACAGCCCTTTCCTAGCAATCGAAGGATAAGTCTTGCAGGAGGCGAGGGGTGTTGGAGAACCTGCAAGGCTGTCTGATGTAGAGGTACAATCCTGGACTCTGGGAGAGTAGCTATCAAATTGCTTGTGTTCAAGTGGCATCGGGTGAACTCTATTTGCTGTGTGGGTGCCAATTTGCTTTTGGTGTGGTTGACTCTGATCCGAAAATGTTGAAGACGTCCCGCAGTTACTAGACTAGGAGATCCCTGGTTGGGGTGGTAAAGAGCCAATATCTAATTATGGGAACACCTGGAACTCCAGCAGTCTGAGATACACTGTGACTACTGACATGCATTTGGTGAACACCTGGGGGGCTGTGGTGAGACCAAAGAGCAGGGCCCTTAATTGGAACTGACTGGCTCCAAGTCAGAAATGGAGAAATTTCCTCAACTATCTTGATATGGTAAGTAGGCATCCTGGAGATCTATAAAGAACATCCAATCATCCTTCCTTAAAAGAGGTAGGCTGGACTGACTTGTGACCACTTGGAACTTTGTTTTACGAACAGATCGATGTGACTGAGGTCCAAAACTGGCCTTAGGTCCCTGTCTTTTTTTGGAACTAAAACAAAGTTGGAATCGACTCCAGACTCTAACCATTTTGGAGGGACCTGCTGGATTACTTTTCTCCCCAACAGCTTTAAAACTTCTGCTGTTGCAGATTATATCTGATTGGGTGGTACTGTGGGAATACTTCACTTTAAGGAAGTGGAAGTGAAAGAATTGTGTAGCGTCTGGTGATGATCCTCAACACTCAAGTATTTGATATTATGGCCTGAAAAGCTTCTGGATGGAGATGACATCCCTGGGAAAAATGTCCTGGAAAGCCTGCAATGCTGGTACAACTGCCTTCACCTCCAGGACACTGATGTGGAGACTGGCCTAAATGTTCGACCCTTATCCTCGAATTGTCTTCTCTTCTAAATGCCCCCCACCCCCACTTCACCCCAGGAGGGAAACATCTCTGGTTACTATGGCCATGGGGAGAAGTGGAAGTACATCCTGACTGCCTCCAGAATGCAACAGCTGGGCAATCCTTCAGGAGCACTGGAAGGATTTCTTGGAAAGAGACTGCAAAATTCCTGATTCTGTGGTCCACATCTGCCCATAGTGTGCCATCCATTGAAAATGCTCACTCTCTGCCTCGGGAGGACCTGTCTGCAGGAGCATCCTGATTGAGATTTCCTGAACCACATCTTTTTGCCACCTCCTTGATTTCTGAAAAAGTTTCTCTGTGGGTTGGAGAAACTGATTTCTGCAACAGAAAGGGTTTTACCATCCTGCTCACTTTTGGTGAGAGTGTCCTTAACCTTTGCCCCAAAAAGTGTGGAACCATCAAAGGGACATTAAGGAAGAACATCTTAAAGCCTTCCACAAAGTCATAAAATCACATCCAATTATGCTGGCAAATGGCAATGCCTGTTATCTGCTGCTCTTAATGTAACATCAGCTGCATTAGAAAGCAGATGCATGAATACATTGGACATCGACTGTAAAGCAGACAACCAAGACTCCACTGTTATCTGGATGTCCGTCGGCAGGTTACCTGAGATTGGCTTGGTGAGTTCTGAAAGTGGCTTGATGAGTTCCTTAAACAAGTCCCTCTGGAAACTCATCATGTGGGCCAGGTAGTTCAGTGCTGTAAGTGTGAAAATTATTGAAGCATATGTCCATTTCCTAAACCTGTCCAATGCTCCTGATGTTCTGTCAGGAAGACAGACAGTCTACTCCGAATTTCTTTTTAGTGACTGCCACTAAAATCATGGCATCCACTGAGAACCTTTGCTCCAGTGTGCATTGTCCTTACTTGCAACTAAGATTTTATCTGGCTTCATAGGAACTGGGTCTGTGGTGTTGGGATCCTTCTAAGCTTGCTGAGCTACTAGGTCTGCAAGTGTATCAGCAGGCATTACTTGAGGTAGAAGAGCCAGCTTCAAAAGCCTCAAGGAACACAGACTCCTCAGGGGAGGGCATATTGGTGGAATAACCCCTCCTTGTTTGATCAACTCTAAAATGTCACCAAAGGTGATGTCATCTAGAGAGGATCTTGGGGACCCAACCCTATCATCCAAGTCTATGTTTTCAGTGACTAATTCAGGGAAGGAATCTAAATGTCTCCTTTTACATGTCTGTTTCCTAGGACCCTGCCTCAATGGGACTTCTAGAGATAGTCACACTCAGACAGGCAGCTCACATCGCAAGCAGCTCTTAGACTAAAAGAAGCTGACTGTCTCTGTCTACATAGATGTGCTCAGTAAGGGCACAGCTGTCCAAAAAGGGTTGGGATGAAGCACAGCATGTGGAAAGCACATCTTCTATTTGCTAAGCAAGAACCCTTTTGAATGCTGAGGCAGAGATTGGGGCCAAAGAGACTCCTACGCCACTGAGACAAGATGAAGGTAAAGACTTCCCTGGCTCTATTCACCCTTATCCAAAGTCTATATCAGAGCAGAACTATCTAGTGCAGAGGATGTGATGGGTGGGTGGCCTAATGGTTAAGGTGCTTGCCTTACAAACGCAAGGTGCAGGGTTTGAGTCTCACATGGGATAATTGGCTAAGCTTAAAATGTCTCACAAGGGCAGTTAGCTTAGTACTAACCTATGAATGTCTATGAATGTCTATGAATGATGGTCCCCACGCTGGGCCAGTAATCAAGGAGCCTCAATCCTCACCACTGACACTGGTGAGCGATGGCAATTAGGAACCAAAAGGAATACACACAGTACTTTCAGATGCAGTTCTTTGCACCAAGCACAACTTCCCTTAACAGCATACAGAGAGCACAACTCCAGACCTGGGGCTGGACTCTTTCTCCCTCCAGGTGCCAAACAAGACTCCACACTGACCACTTTGGAGCTCTGTGTCCCTGTTCCATGTAGCTGACACTGACACACACACACACACACACACACACACACACACACACACACACACACACACACACACACACACACACACACACCTGAGAAAAGCTGGCACAGATGTACCAGCTGTGCCCCCTCTGCCCAGATTATAGGGTAATTACTCTGCCACCAGTCAGCTACTTTAAGAGTCTTATAAGGGTACCCAATTATACTGAGTAAAATTAATACTAATACATATGGCAGAGTTTGACCAGTGCAACAAGGCTTTCAGGAGCAGCCAGTGTCACTAACATAAGCATAAGTACTCTTAAGATGTTAAAAGTATTCTCTAAAAGACCAGCCACAACGAAAGGTATAGAAACATTTAGTAATAAATAATAAAATAGAAAACATGAGACTACTGAATATCTAGTTACAATAAACACCAGAGTTTAAACACCAGAGTTTCAATCACAGGAAATATATAAAAAAAAAGCACAGTTGGATCGAGTCACACAGATGCAGAAAAACAATACTTAACTAATCTCAATATATTTTCCTTGCAACTAAAGAATTACTGTTCCCTAGTTAAATTACTTACTACAGCAAGGCAAGACAATGAGTGTTAAGTTGCTTACTACAGCAAGGCAAGATGAAGTGTGAGGCTGTGTGACATATCTGTGAGAGATCTTTCCTGTTAGGTTCCAAGAAACAAAGTGCTGCTGTGAGAGTTCCATCATATCTTTCACTAATATCTAGAAAATCATTTTGGTGCTGGTTATATAACATCACATCTGGTCATGACTCTGGTACAATATACACCAAGAGCTTTGGTAAGATCTGTTGCAGCATCTGAAAGCTATAAAACAATTTCAAAAAGTTCCACCCTTCCAGGATAGCAATTAGTTCACCCCTAAGGACAATACAGTAATATTCCTAAGACCTGTTTTTTTTCCAGACATTTTTGCCTCTGGCTAAAATCAGAGCTATAAGATAATGGCCTAAACCAGCTCATTTAATTTTCAACCTATTTTTCAAAATTAGCTGGCTTGAGATTAACCTCTTTTCCTTCCACAATTCTCTGTTAAAACATTTACATTTAATCAGTTATAATACTGTCCATCATATGTGTATATCTCTTTTCTGTCCAGCAGGAACCACTGCTGATGCATTTTTAACACAAGCAGCTTTACTAATACATTTTAACACAAGCATCTCTACAACCAGTGTGATAGTCAAATGACATAAAATTCTTTATAAAACTCCAGCTAGCTATGCTGGCATAAGTTACACATCCACTGCCGAACTCTCCCTGGCACAGATGGCACTACCTCATGTCATCACAGAAGCATCAAGTGTGAGAGGAGGTTTTCAAAGTTTTGGTATCAAATCCACACCTTGAATCCTGGCATTGATGCTTCTGTTTAGAGACTCATCCTGATCTGATAGCATCAAAGTCAAGACAGGGACAAGGTAGGAGTCAAAGTCGAAAAGACTGTTGTCTCCAATGTGGTTGCTCCCAGGAGGCTCAGATCTGAAGGATGGACCAGAATAGTTGAAATCAGTAGAGAAGTTGTTGGTGCTGTTCTCGGAACATCCTGTGTGGACAGAGCTGGGAGAACCCCTAGTTGAATTTGCATCCAAAGGAACCTCAACATCATCCTGTCCACATTTGTTTCAGTAAAGCTCTTCGATGATCAAAGAAACCTGGAAGACGAAGCCACTAATGATGGTCTCAATGAGTGCCTCTCCCGAAAAAAAAAGGGGAAAAGGAGCAGAGGACTTGCAGGCACTGGCGAAAAATGAGGGGGAGGCATCAGTGACTGGATTCACCAGAAGACTGATCCACTGGTTGAGGAATCTTTGGTGGCAGACCAAAGTGTGCTGATGGGGTTGAAGAATATCTCATAGTCTTAACTGACTGCTTTTCAGAAAATTTGTCTTTTGCCCTTTCTTTCTCTTTCGTGTTACTGTCTTTTTGCCTTGATTTTTTCCCCTGTCTTAGCAAGGGATACAGAAGGAGTGGCAGTAGATGTTGAAGCCTGGGTGGGTTGCCCTGTTTGCTGAGGTGTCTTAGGTCTGAATGGCCCTGGTACCAAAGGAGGAACAAGCCTCGCATTCAGTGATGTGATAAACTGCCCACAGGCAATATACACAAAGAGTGCAGGTCCACCAACGGGATCTTAAGGTGGTAGGCCATGCACTGTTTGAATCCCTGAATCTTGTCTGCCATGGGAAGGGCAAGGCATCAACCACACAGAACAATCCTGTTAAATTCAAAAGGCAAAAAAAATGAACATCAGCCAATTTCATAACAAAAAATAAGTACAACAACAACAGACTATTGGAAAGACTAAGTTTATGTCAAGAGAATGAAGACCAATAGGAATATAGATGTTTTTTTTTTTAATTTTAGTAGAGGAAAAAGAGAAGAGGTAAGAGATGGAAAAAACTGCTGAAAAAGGCACAGAAAAAATAAGTACTTGTGTACTCTACCAGAACCCTCAAAAACATGACTTTCTTGATCAGGCAGTAAACGAAGAGAGGGATTATGAGTAGGGAATGAGTCACAGTTCTGGATCCACTGCTTCCAGAGGTGCCAGGATTGGATCTGTTCAGACCAGACAATACAAAGGTTGAAATGGATGAAACAAAAGACATTGGATATATCTCTTTTCTTAGGAGCAGGAATCTGAGACTCAGTTATTCAAGGAATCATTAGTGAAACTATCCAAAAGGGTCTCCAGGACAGGGGGGATTACGGAGGGTTTAGGAGCACCCCTGTCCACGAGATCATAATACCGCTGTTGTGTATAAGTGATCTTAGTACACTCCCATTTAAAATGTTGCATCATTTTGACCAGAGGATCCCTGAAACAGAGCTCCTCTAAAGGAGAGTCAGGAGACAGGGCATAATTTTCATCAGAAGTAAAGTTGTGAATTCTTAACATCATACATGGAATATCTCCTCAACCTTCTTTTGAAGAAAATGCAAATTCTGCCACCATTCCACTGCACTGCAGCTTTAAGGGACTATCATAATTGAACAATCAAAAATCTGATTTTCACAAGTTTGTTCAAAAATTGACTTTCTTGAAAATGATCACTGCAAAACTGGAATATTCTCCCACCAAGGGATACAACAATCAGAGATGGCATTATAAGAAGAGAAGGTGCAGGGGACAACACATTTTTTGTAAATTCAGCAACTCCCATTTAAATCATTTTTTGTTCAACCACACTTGGAAATGTACACATTTTTTATGTAACTAATTTTGTTCTTAGTTTAAAAGGATCAAGAAGACAAGTCTGCTTTCTTCATGTAAAGGTCATTAAATGTACTGAGTATATTAACACTTATCAGCTTTTCAGTTGGTCTACCTACTTGCCTGGAATACAGTTATCTGGAAGAGTCAGCATTTCAGTGCATTGTACATATTCAGTCTGCTTTGGAATGCTTTCCTTACAGTGGAATACTGCTGGGAAACAAAATTGTGGTTGAATATGTTAGCTAATATTAAAACCTGACTATCACCTACATTCTGTATAGTCAATAAAAAGGAGGAACAGCTCTTCAGACTGAATAGCCTGAAATCCAGAGATTTTATGAACTGAAGTAATGTACATTAAAAAAAAAAAGAGTTACCCGTGACAAATGATCAGAGCTCACGGAAAATAAGAAGTTATGTACCTACCATAACGTTCCATGTTAGTTGTCTTCTCTCGCCTTCTTTCTTGCTTGATGGGTTCGGAGCCGATCCCTCGGCTCCGACTCGGCACTTGCTTTAGCTCGAGAACTCCTTTTACCAGCTCGAGGCAGCCCCATATCCCATGATGCAAGGCAGGAAGTACCCAGATCTCGTTTGTTGACAAAGGGCAATAACACCAAGCATAAAATACTTCCAAAAGGAAGAAGAAACTTACAGATGGAAAAAGGACCAGGTCTGAATGGTCTTTAGCATAATAGTTTCTTATACAAGGTCTGTCCAGGCCAGGGGGAAGGAGGGAGGGTCGCAAGAAAGAAGGCGAGAAGACAACTAACATGGAGCGTTATGGTAGGTACATAACTTCTTAATGTTAAGTTGTCAATCTCGCCTTCATTCTTGCTTGATGGGACCGCGTCCTAGCACCTCTATCCTGGGTGGCTCAATGGAACAAACTCTTGAGGACTGTAGAGCCAAAACTGGCTCTGTCCCTGGAGGCCAAGTCCAATTTGTAATGGGAAACAAAAGTGTGAGGAGTGGCCCAAGTGGCCGCTGCACAAATAGTGTCCAAAGGTAGTCTAGCTTGAAAAGCTGTAGAAGTAGCTAAACTCCTAGTTGAATGTGCTTTAGGTTTTGAGCACAGCTGTTTTCCCCTGATCGTATAAATTTCAGTGATGACCGAAGAAAGCCATCTGGACAAAGTCACTTTAGAAACAGGTAGGCCTTTTTATTATCCATAGGAAACAAAAAGTTGATCAGATTTTCTAAATTTTTTGTTCTGTCCAAATAATATCTGAGCTGACGGTGGGCGTCAAGATAATGTAGCTTTGTTCAGCTCTATCTGAATAGTTAGGAAAAATACGGGAGATCAATGGATTGATTCAGATTGTTTTGAAGCGACCTTAGGTAAAAAGGATGGATTAGTTCTCAAGGATACTCTGTCTTTGTGAAAAATCAAATAGGGGGTCGAACTGAAAGAGCATGAAGTTCAGACACCCTCCTGGCAGATGTAATAGCCACTAGGAATAACGTTTTCCAAGAAAGATATTTCAGGGAACAAGAAACAGCTGGCTCCAAGGGGAAGAATCAAGGATGTCAGCACTAAATTTAGATCCCACTGAGGAGGAGGATTCCTGATTGGAGGCTTTAGTAGGAAAATTCCTTTCAAGAAGGCCCTGCAGAGCCTATGGGACATAATATTATGATCTGCTATCCCGACATGAAAATTAGAAATAGCAGCCAACTGAACTCTGACTGTTGAAGAAGAGGAGCCTGCATGAAAAATCTCTGCTAAGAAGTCCAGAACTGCCTGAACAGGGGCAGTAAAAGGATCAATATTTTGGGCCTTAGCCCAATAAGAGAAACGTCTCCATTTGCTTGTGTAAATCCTCCTGGTAGAGGATTTTAGTGAAGCTACTATGATATCTCTAACTGGGTTAGAGATCAAAGGAAGCCTGGCTAAGGAAGGAAGTGGAGCAACCATGCTGTGAGGTTGAGAGAAGGGATTGACCGGTGCAGCTGACGGATTGGTGAATCAGTAGATCTGGCACTGGGTCCAGATGCCACGGCTGCACCAAAAGGTGGCGATGGAGGAGCGGGAACCAAACTTGTCGAGGCCAGTAAGGGGCAATGAGAATCAATTTGGCTCTCAAAGCGGTAGCTTTCTGGATCACCTGAGGGATCAGAGGAAATGGAGGAAGGTATAAAGAAGTCCCTGGGGCCAATCCTGGGTCAGAGCGTCTCTGGGGGATGGCCTGATAGAGGAAGAGGCTGAAGAAGTCTGGACATTTGCTGTTTTGGGGAGTAGCAAAAGATCGCAACATGGACGACCCCAATCCAGAAAAATCTCTTCCGCTATGGATTGCTTGAGAGACCACTCGTGAGGCATGAGAATAGCTCTGCTCAATCTGTCCGCTATAATGTTGGTTTTCCCAGGGATATGCGTTGCTACCAGAAACCGATGAGAGGAGATCGCCCATTGCCATAGTCTGAGCTTCTCGACACAAGGGGTAGGACTTGGTTCCGCCCTGTTTGTTGATATACCAAACTACAGACATGTTGTCTGTGAGGACTGCAATTGTCCCTACGGGAAGAAAGTCGTTGAGGGCTTGCAGCGTTAAAAGCACTGCTCTCATCTCCAGGACATTTATGTGCAGATGGTACTCGAACGGTTGCCACGTCCCATGAACCATCCTACCCTGATAATGACCCCCACCCGATCAGGGAGGCATCCGTGGTGACAGTGGCTATCGGGACGGAGGTACAAAGCACCTGCCTTGGTGAACCTGAGGCGATGTGATCCACCAAGCAAGATGTTCTTTGCATGTTTGTGTCACCAGAATCTGGTGACGCATTGGGAGTTGCTGATATGACCACTGTGTGAACAGCATCCACTGAAGGAGGCATGTAGAACCGAGCCAGGGAAGAAGAGTAATGGCCGCAGCCATGAGACCTAATACCTTTAGAACCATTCTGGCCTGTACCTTCTTGCTGGCCAGAATGATCCTGACATGAGTCTGAATGTCTGAAACTCTTTGTTCTGTAAGGGTAGCTGACATCGAACAGTGTTTAAGTTTGCCTATGAAGGTAATAGACTGGCAGGGCGATAAGGATGACTTTTGAAGTTGACTGAGATGCCCAAATGAGAACAAAGGTCTATTGTGTAATCCCTGGCTTGTATAAGCTGATGCCTGGTGGTGGCTGACAGGAGCCAGTCGTCGAGTTCGGAAACACCTGGAATCCTTGGCGTCTCAGGTGAGCCGTGACCACTGCCATGCATTTGGTGAACACTCTGAGGGCTGTAGTGAGACCAAAGGGCAGGGCTCTGAACTGGAAATGACTGGACCCCAGCCGAAGCGGAGAAATCTCCTGGAGCGTCTGTGAATTTTGATGTGATAGTACGCATCCTGAAGATCTATTGAGCACATCCAGTTGTCCTTCTGTAAGAAGGGCAGAATTGACTGAAGAGTGACCATTCGAATCTTGTCTTCCTCACAGACTTGTTGAGTCTGCTGAGATCAATATTGGTCTCCAGTCTCCCGTCTTTTGGGGACCAAAAGAACCTTGAGTAGATTCCGGGCTCTGAATGGTCTATTGTAACTGGCTGAATGGCTCTTTTGCAGTAGTTTTAGATTTCTAACTCTGCAATGTCCCTTAGACCGGTGGTACATCTGGAAGGGAACTTGAGGGAAGGGACTTTCCTCGAAAGGAATTATGTAACCCTTGGATATGATCGACTGTACCCATCTGTCTTGAGTGAGGGAATGCCAGGCTTCTGGGTACAGTGATAATCTTCCCGACTGCCTCCAAGGAGGGACAGCCGAACAACACCTCAGGGATGCTGAAAGGGCTTCTCAGGAAGAGACTCCTGTTGCCCTGGTTCTTGGACCCCCTCTGCCTCTAGAGCGTCTGTTGTTGTTACCCCTCTGCCTCTAGGGGTAAACTGACCACGTGAATCCGGCGTGACTCCTTGGGATTTAACCACATCTTCCCACCCTTCTGTCCTTTGGGATAAGGCCTAGAAGGGGTGGAAAACGGACTCCAACAGCAGAAAGAGTCTTGCCGTCCTGCTCACACCTGGTCAAGGTCTCCTTCACCTGAGGGCCAAACAGAGCTGACCCATCAAAGGGAGAATTTGTGAAGGACGCCTTAAAGGGATCCGCAAAATCACATAGCCGCATCCAGGCTTGGCGCCTAAGAGCCACACCTGTGCCTGCGGCTCTACTGCTCCATCCGCAGCATAAGATATTAGCATGGAGGAGTTAGCAATGGAATTGAGGGTTCCTAGCTGCGAAGCAATCTTTTCTTGGGCCCCTGCAGCTGTAGGATCCTGAACTACTTCTCCCAGCTCCTTCAGGATATCTCTGGAGTCTGGTGAAGTGACAAAGATAATTCAGCGAGCATAGCAAAGGTCGCTGAGGAAAACATCCGCTTGCCGTACCTATCCATGGTCCTAGAGTCCTTATTAGGAGGATGGACGGCACGGAAGGATCTGCAAGTTCCTTTTGGTGGCGCAGCCACCACCATGGCATCAGCGGGACACCTTTGGTAAGGAATTGTTTGTCACTAGGGCAGTGATAAATTTAGAAGGCCTCCTAGGGACTGGCTCTACAGAGTCAGGAGCTGTCCACCCTTCGTGCAATAACCTGCATAAGGGGTCGAAGGCGGAGACACCCAGGAGGTGGAGGCCGAGATCCAAATGCCTCTAGGTATACTGACTCATCCTCAGAGGGATTGTTGGTGGGCCAGTTTCCCTCTGTTTCAGAAGTTCTAGGATGTCTGAGAAGGAGACATCCTCAGAGGGGATCTAGGGATCCCTCTGACTCATCAAAGTCAGTATCCAAGTGACAGACTCAGGGAGTCTACATGCTTCCTCTTACAAGTCCTCTTCCTAGGAGGATCTCCCGAAACATCAGGAGAATCCTCGGAAGAGGGAAAATTCCCAATGGGGAAACCTGAGGCGGAGGATCTCTGGGTCCTGTAGCAAGAGAAGTGGCAGAGATGTCAACAGGTACAATAGAGGAGGAGCTACGGGAAGAGACTGCTGACTGAGACCAGTGGCCAGTACACTCCTCAGCACCACGAATGGTCCCCTCCCAGGGAGGTCCGAGAGAACCCTCCCAAGAGCTAGGAACTCCAGGGCCACCGAAAGGAAGTCTCGAGGCAGATGTCGGAGCCGAGCTCACCAAGGCCGAGGCTCCAAGGGGAAGAGCGGGCTCGGACAAGGGTCCGATGCCACTCACCCCCTCGGAGGAGACCATGGAAGCCCGACCACCGAATCCCTCTAAGGAAGAGGAGATAAGAGTAGGGGCTGAAGGGACAGAAGGAGGTATCCGTCCTCCAGCCGTAGCAGTAACCATGCCGAAGACTCCAACTCAAACTCTGGGGTAGAGTCGAAGGAGGAACAGTAACGGGTGTGGACCAACAGTCGTCTGCTGAGACGGACTGTGTAGCATTTGGGCCAGTACCTGTGACTTGAGCAATCTACTGACCACTCTCTAGGTCATGATCTGACAACCTGGATGACCTTGAAGATCGGCTCCGATGGCTCCGCTCCGATAGAAGAGGCGAAGCCGAAAGTATCGGCTCCAAGGAAGGAGACCTCGACCTCTTCCTGGAATGGGCCATCGGAGCCGATACTGATCCTGTCGGCACCGATTTCGGAGGCAGAATCTCGATGTATCGGCTCCAGCGAGCCGATACAGCTGGCGGTAACGGTGGAGCCGATCGGAGCCGACACCGATGCCTGTGCCACATGGGTGTCGGAGCCGATCGGAGCCGACACCGATGCCGCATGTGGGTGTCGGAGCCATCGAGCCGACACCACAGTGGTCAGCAGATTCGGCACCGATAGCCATCGGCCCGAAAGCTTTGTGGATCAGAATCGGCTCCAGCCGATCTCGATTTACGAGTCCGGAGCCGGGCCGCAGGCTTAGTAACAGAAGCCTGGGCCTTGGCAGTTTTGGTTGATTTTGTGGAGCTGACTTAGCGGAGAGCCCTCCGGCTTAAGACCCCTGAGAATCAACTTATCTCTCCTGCAGGACTCTCTGGCTGAAGGAGTGACAAATAGCACAGGAGTCCTGCAGGTGAAGAGGGCCCAAACAGTACAGGCAAGAAGTGTGACCGTCTGTCAGAGACATCTTCTGACAGCACGAGTCACACTTCTTAAAACCTGAAACCCTCTCCTTAGACATGGTGCCTAAACACAACACACACACACACCAGTCAAATTAAATTAAACTAATACCAAGAGGTATTTAGTACAAAACACCAACACACACACCCTAACAGGGGGAAGGGATAGGAAAATTGACTGACTAAAAATTAAAAGAGACAGGGATTTCTGTCAGAAAAGGTTAAAATTAAAATTAAACTATCAAAAATTAGTTTTAACTAAAAAGGCTTAAATATCACAAATGTGAAATACTTACCAGGAGCTGGTAAAGAGAAGACCTCCCAAAGGCAAGCGAGATCTGGGTACTTCCTGCCTTGCATCATGGGATATGGGGCTGCCTCGAGCTGGTAAAGAGTTCTCGAGCTAAAGCAAGTGCAGTCGAGGATCGGCTCCGAACCCATCAAGTAAGAATGAAGGCGAGATTGACAACTTAACATAGTACAGTTTTGTACCTACCATAAATGTAGATGTTCGAAGATCCACATTGCTGCAGTCCTTACACTTGGGTAGTCCGCTGTCCTCGGTCGGCCCGAATATCAAAGTATAAGGCTGACGTCGGTCAAGGCGCATTTGACTGACATCAGGACGTCAGGGTACAAATGCGCATGACCGACGTCATATCCTCAGTCTTTTCTTGCCCCAGATGTCAGAAGACCCTAAAAATAAAGGTCAAAACCAAAAGACAGCAAACAAACAACCAACCACCCTTGCACTAATTATATGTACAATATATACAATATACACAATATTTACAACCCAACCCACACAACCACCTCTAACTACAGAGGGAAGGAGGAGGTAAATTGGACTGCAGCAATGTGGATCTTGAACATCTACATTTATGGTAGGTACAAAACTGTACTATGTTCTTCATCTCACATTGCTGCAGTCCTTACACTTGGGTAGAATCCCAAAGCAGAGGTAAGGGAGGATGGCCAAACTATAAGGAAGCAGGAGCTGCCAAAATGCCCTGCAAAACAGCAGTGGCAAAACCAGCCCTGGATTTAGAGTAAAGTGGTAGGTGATAATGCCTAGAGAAAGTATGCACTGAACTCCAAGTAGCTGCCTCCAAAATATCCTTGGTTGCCACCCCTCAAAAGCTGTCAAAGTGGCAGTAGCCCTAGTGGAATGAGGCCTAATCCCAGCTGGAATCTCCTTGCCATGATGGGAATAACAGAAAGCAATGCAAAACCCAATCCACTTAGAAATAGTTTGTTTTGACACAGGCTTGCCCTGAGAACTCAAAACAAAAGAAACAAATAACTGCTGAGACTGCCTGAACCCTTTAGTTCTGTCCAAATAATATCGCAACTGCCTGTGTACATCTAAAGTGTGCAAAATCTTTTCCCCTTTATTTTGGGGATTTGCATAAAAAGTAGGCAAATGAATAGTTTGGTTTAAAGCCACACTAGAAACCACTTTAGGCATAAAGGAAGGATTAGCACGTAAAGATACCCTATCCTTATGGAAAATTAAGAAAGGCTCAACCGCCATAAGGGCCTGCAATTCAGAAACCCTTCTTGCAGAGGTAATGGCCAACAAAAGGCAGTCTTCCATGATAAATATTTCAACTCAGTAGTAGCTGCAGGCTCAAAAGGTTGTAGAGTGAGTTTCTCCAACACAAAATTGAGATCCCAAGCAGGAGTAGGAGCTCTCGGGGGTCTTATATTCTTTGCCCCTCTAAGAAATTGCTTGAACAAAGGATGAGAAAACAATGGTGGGTCACAGTCATAGTGAGCTGAAATTGCCAGCATGAACCTTAACAGAAGAGAAGGACAAACCTTTGTCCAGTAACTCAGTAAGATATTGAAGAGCCACACTTAAATTAGGCTCAGAAACATCAAAATCCTTTGCTGCACTCCAAAATAAAATCTCTTCCATTTATCTGTACACTTTCCTTGTACTAGGCCTTCTAGCTTCCAAAATCACATTCAATACTTGTTGCGGAAGTTGAGACCCTCTATGGTTCAAAACAGAATATGCCAGGCTGTTAGGTGAAGAGTGAAGTTTGACATTGAGCAAATGACTGTCCTCCTGGGACAACAGGTGTGAATCGAAGGCAAAGGCCATGGTGGCTTCCGTGCCAGACTTCTCAGTAATGGGTACCAGTGCTGTCGAGGCCAATCTGGAGCTATTAAAATCATCCTTGGCTTGTCCTGTCTGACCTTTAGAAGTACCTTTGGGAGGAGAGGCAGAGGTGGAAAGGCATACACATGAAGATTGCTCAATTGAAAGAAAGAGCATCCACTTTCCAAGCTGTGGGATGAAACCTTTTAGGTGCAAAACTTTGGCAGCTGATGGTTTAGTGGAGAAGCGAACAGATCTATGTCTGGAGTTCCCCATGACACTGTCAATTTCTGAAATACATGAGGATCCAATTTCCACTCGTGGGGATCCATAATTCATCTGCTCAACACATCTGCTAAGGAGTTCTGTGCTCGGCAGAAACCTTGCCTGAAGATTGAGCTGTAAACTGAGAGCAGTCTCCCACAAAATCATTGCTTGCCTGCATAGAGGATAAGAATGTGTTCCCCTTGCTTGTTGATGTACCACATGACAGTTGTGTTGTCTGTTAGAATCAACACCTGCCCTGGAAGAAGTAAATCCTTGAAAGCTATTAATGCAAACTGGACTGCTAACATCTCCTTCAAGTTGATATGTAGATGTTGTAGTCTGGCAGGCCACTTGTCTTGTATCCACTTTCCATTTAGATGAGCTCCCAAGCTTTGTCTGAGGCATCTGTCGTTAAAATCTGACGCCTCTGGCCGGGTCACAGAGAGTCCCTTGTTTAGGTGACATTCCTGAGCCCACCACAAAAATTCCTTTTGAATGCAAGGTATTATTTGAATGACAGTGTCCAGATCCTGGCAGTGCTGTGTCCATACATTTTTGAGATACCATTGCAGCTTCCTCATATGCAGTTTGGCATTGGGAAGCACCAGAATACAAGATGCCATGAACCCTAAGGCTTGAAGGACTGTCCTTGCAGTCAGCCGGACTAATGAGATAGTTGATGGAAGTAAAGGGAAAGACTCTTTTGTTTGTCCGGGGTCAAAAGGCCATTATTTCGCTCACAGAATACCCTAGCACCCTTGATGCTGTATTCAGTCTTACAAACTAGAAAGCACATCGGCTGAGAGGGTACTAGACCATCCTAGCTTTCTTATCACATATTCAATACAGGCATCAGCTAGCTGCCTCCACATATTCCAAATGCCAGAACTCTGCAATGCACCTTGATCCAGATTCAGATGGTAGCTCAAATCCCTGAAGACTGGAGAGATAGAGCTCGAGAAATCTTCAGGAGAGTATTAACTTTCTCAGGAAGGGCGCAAGAGGTTGACTGGAAAGGGCAATGTCCGAAGAACCAGTGAGAAGTCACCCAGCAAAACCATGCAGGGAACTGAGTACTTCCATGATTGTGAACTTGGTCAGCACCCCCTGATGCTTCCTCTGAGATATAAGAATGTGGTCTGCCCAGCAGATTTAAAATTGGTTGAGACGCCAGTTGTTTGAACTTGGGAAAAAAAAAATAAGCGGTGTCGATAACTTAATCCGTACTAGGAACAGTGTGTGAAAAATTCTTACTCAGGAACATAAGCAGAATAAAATCCTGGCCTTTGTCTATTAGGAACACTGAGCTGGTGTCTTTTCTCTATTCAGAAATGGTGTTGTGAGGCTGATATGCCCTATTGAGGAGGAAAGGAGGCATAATTTTGAAAGGAAAGTGCGCTTATTCGGAAATAATGTCATAAAAGGAAATCCACCCATCTGTATTTACCTTGAAAAGTCCAATTTTCTTCCTTTCATTTAACCTTAAAAGTGCTGCCCCTGGCCGAAAAGTGACGGTGAAAACAAGGCTCTGGCAGAAAAGGTAGGTCTGGCTCTACCCCTCTGAGGCAAGAACTCTGTGTTCTAGGCCTGACTGTTCAGGAGGAACTCCTGTTCACCCCCTGAAAGAGCTCTGAGCCTGACCCCCTGAAAGGAGGGATCTACCCCTTGAATCTGTAAATAGACTGGACCGTTCTAGCCTTACACCCCTTTTTAGGCCAACTACTTTGGCCTAAGAACCAAACTGCAACACTAAAAAAATCTTTAAAACTTCTGCATATCCTCATTTTAACACAAACAGATCTAACAAAATCCCAAAACAGAAGACAACCAAACAATCAGTCAGATAATGTTTGATTAATCATTGAACTTTTAAGAAGAACTGACAAAACCAACACCCTCCTCAGAGAGGGCGTGCCTATCAACAAACTACCTGCAAAGCACCCTGATCAAAGAATCAATACAACATCAAAACAGATTTGCAACTTTACAATCATTACCTCCCATAGAACATTAACTTCAAATCATGTAATCAATCAGCATCAATCTTGAAGCTCAGAACATCAAGTTCAAACTTCTGCTAATTTGTCATCCAGAAAGGGGTATTTTTTATCTGCAGTTCCCGAAGCCTCAAAGCTTAGATACTTAGAGTGGAAGAAGCGCATAAACCTGGCCAGTTTCCCCTCTGCAACAGGGACTCCTCAACAGTTCTTAAGGACTTTTCTCTTGACACTAAAAGTATACTTATTTAGGTTTAACCCTTAAAGGCCTCAAAGGTTTAACAGGAGCAGGAGCTTTAAAAGCTTCAAGAGGGAACTAGCACTAAAAAACATCTTAACAACATCCAAAACACAGGCTGGGGTAGCAGGCCTCTGTAAATAAAAACAAAATGAATCCAAACACACTGAGTAGCCAAAGGTAAAAATGTCAGACATGAAATGACCTTCCTCTTTAAAAGATTCCCTCTGAAAAAAAAATCCCTCAGGAGGAGAAGAATCCAAGAGAGAATCTCAAGACGGAGAGCAGAGAAGCAGAATCATCCACGATCCTCTGATCAGAATAAGAGATCCTCAAAAGTCCCCAGCTCAGACTCCCGAAGCATCTCGGCCTGCTCAAAACTCCCTACTCCAGGCTCCACCAAGTACCCTTATCAGGAGGGGCAAAGAATCTGAAATCAAAGAGTAAATGAAACATTTCCTGCAGAAACTGCTTCTTAACCAACACACAGACTGACTGAAAACTTGGCTGACCTGGCCTGGAAGCCTGGGAACTGCCTCTGGAACAACCACCCCTGCCAGGAGGGGCCTAACACCCTAGGCAGGAGGAGTATATCTGACCTGCCTCCCTCCTGCCTCCTATCCTGAGATCCCTGATCCTGCAATATCAAAGTCTCGTGGAAAATCTCCCTGAAACAACCGGGTGGAACCACCGCCACCCGATACTCTAAAGAACCAGACGGTTCTTCTCTTCTAAGCCTACTCCTTGCGCTTCTTCCTTAAAGCGGGGCGGCTTGCGCCCGACGGGCGGCATTTCCGACTAATGGCGCTTTCGAAGAGACTAACCTGGCACAATCTAACTTCTGCACAATTGAATCTAAAGTAAAAGAAGCACAATCTCCAACAACCAACGCTTAGCGAGGCTGGCCCTAAAGGAATAAACAACAGGAATCAACTCTGGTAGCGTATCTGTTTCCACAACATCTAAAACAATTATTCACTTTTTTTAGACATCCGTGGTAAACTCACTGAAAAAAAAAAAAAAAAAAAAACGGGTACTTGAAATAACTTTGACTGGGTCTGAAACCAAAAATGAAAATTTCAGAGAACGCCAGCCACAAGCAAAATACTACTGCTTCTGCATCGCGCAAAAGAAAAAACTGAAGGACGCCGTGCGGCCATCACATTTGTACTGACGCCCCCTGAGTCAAATGCAAATCTTTGATTGACCGACGTCAGCCTTATACTTTGATATTCGGGCCGACCGAGGACAGCGGACTACCCAAGTGTAAGGACTGCAGCAATGTGAGATGAAGAACATCAAGCATTTCAAAGGAAGGCTGTCTCATCTTGTCCAATAAAAATTCAGGCACCAAAGAGAAATGGGATACCTTACAGACAGATGATGAAAGGTGCTCCTGATGGACATATAAACCACTTTCAACTTAACTACCATTTCCCTTCCACTGGTTTCCCAATGAAACTAAGATGCCCAAAAGGTGATCATGAGATATCGGAGGCCAGTGTCATAAAGAGAAAGCATGTGCTGCAGAAGGGGCCTTGGCTAAAAAAGGGAAGATGAATTCTTTGAGAAAGGTGATTACAGGATATAAAAGGCCACAGACGGAAAGAGGAAGCAAGCAGGCAATGCATATGGGGCTTTGGCTTACAAAAAAGAGGCTGGATTCTTTACTAAGTGTCTGACAGACAATCTTCCTAGTTTTATTTGTAATGTCAGTGGGTGTTTTCGTTTTTTGGCAGCTTGCAAATACAGCTATGACTGTTGGCTCAGGAGCTGTCTAAGGGGATTAAAGGTCTAAATGTGGGACAGACCAGGATGTTTTGGTCATCTGCCAAGAAGTTACTTTTGTGAAAGAGGATAACAAGGGAGATGTTCCTAGAATCAGGAACAGAAAAAAGAAAACATAATGACATCAAAATGATACCATCTTTCTGTATCTTGAACATAATCATGGGAATAAAGGAATGGGCAAGCATTTAATAATCAGTTCTGGCAAAAGATGGACAATGCAGCTATGCAGAAAACTCCAGGACACAGTACAAAATGACAGAATCTAAAACATCTGGAAATATTCAATGAGTATACAGGTCTGTCTCTAGGATAACATACAACTTAAAACATTTTTAACTGACCTCCTCTCAGAGAGGGGAAGAGGTTTTAACCAAGATGTTGGCAACTGGCCACCTATGCTGAATCTGGATGTTTTTTACAACTTAATTTTTGCACTTTCAGTATTTATCAGGTTAATGGTTGACATGGTTATTAATTAATTTTATTTTTTGAACTTCAGGAATCTGTGGTGCTGTGGCTTATTGCTTGTTGTAATATTAGTCTTTGATTGGGCCTGCTCTGCTTTTGTTTGGGATGATTCCCACAATGTTTGGGCTTTCTGGCTTACAGGCTTTCAGGTTTCCAGGTTGCTGTGAATGTCAGTATTTGGGGTTGTCATTTTGGGACTATCGTTCAGCATTTCAAATCATTTATGTTTCTGAATTATTGCTGCATGTGGGCCATGTGGATCTGGATATCTTCCTCTTTTGAGATTGCTATTACAGCAGGATTTCAGGGTTGCAGTGGCTGAAATTTCCTTGGCCATATCCTTCAGTATCAGTGGCTCAACAGGAAGCACACTCACTTTTGGTGCTGGAAGATCAGAAGGCTATAGGTTCTATTCCCACCCAACAAGACTGCATACATTTTCCATTACTGACACTGTAGTGCAGTATCATGGGGTGCTGCACTCCTGGGTGAGCTGCCCTTTGGATGAGACACTAAATTGAGATCTCACCTGTCTGAGATGGTGGTAGCTCAGATGGATGTAAAAGATTCCATTGCACGTATTGGAAGAAGTAGGGGAATTTCCCCAGTTCCCTTGGCAAACTTCCCCTAGTCAGGTATAAATACCACCTCAGGCCTACCTGAAAAGAGATTACTAGCCTAGTGGAACTAATCCACACAATAAAGGCTAGACAGGCAGACAGATGACTGACTGATCTTGTTTAGGATGGCTCTGTTATCTTGCTTGGGATGGCTGCCACAGGATACAACTGTTATTGCTACAACTGCAAACCATGGTTGTGAGAAGTCTTGCTGAATGTGCTGCCACTTGGGACTTGCTTGCCTGTTATTTTCATGCATTTACAGTTTACTTGTCATCAGTGGTGTGGTCTGCAACATGTCTTGCTCTGCTGGCCATTTCTCAGACTACAACCTCTTGCCTGATAAGAAGCTTTCTTTAAAGATTTGTAAACTCAATTGTTTAATTTAGCTACAGTTTATTTCACTATTAATTACTTAATTTAAACTTGGAATTCCTTTGCTTGACTAATGGATCAAACTCTAATATTCTGTATCATTTACTTTCACATAATATACTTGCAATGTTTCACTTGGGCTTTCAGTACTGTGCTTAGGTAAAAGCACACTAAAGCTGAAATACAAGTTGAAAACCTTACACCTGCCACTTCCAGATTTCTAATGGCTTGGAACATCTTTGGGAAGATTTATATGTAGAATGTGTTGAATCATAAGGTCAAACATGCTGTCGGGCAGCAGTCCGAAGCTCAACTCGCATTGCCTTACTGCAGAAAATGAAAAGACCAATTCAACCATTGGTTTATTAATTACACTATGATTGTGCTATCCATCTTAAATAGTGGATCACTCTCCATTTATTCAGCCTAAAAAGTATTATAGACATACAGAATGACTCTCATCTTCAGAATATCAATGTGCTAGGATGTCTCAGTTGAAGATCAATATAGCTTTGACTCTTCAGTAACCCATGGGTGTATCAAACCTGATCAACAAAGCATTTGTTGTCAAGTACCATGCAAAAGACAGGAAATTATAAAAAAAGAGGGCTTCCCCAATATAAGTCAATTATGACGCCATTATCAATCACATTCATTCCGAAGTCTGTGACAAGTATCAAACACTTTAAGCAATTTAAGTGCTGGATCCACTGGGAATGGAAAGTCCACTGTGTGGGTCTTATGTGGCATGTATGAAACTGCTGCTGAAGCATTCACTACTTTCTCATGTGTTTTTGTGTGTGTTTCACAACACAAGCACACCACCGTCCTGTGTGTAATGACTAGGGCCATCTCTGTGAATTCCAGAGCTTTGAGGTATTGATTCGGTGACATACAGCTGAAGTCCAAAAGACTGCTTGGGCAATTCCTAAGGGAGGACATCTTGTGGGAATACAAACGCTCTCTCTTGGGTTGAGTTCATAAGCAAACCAAGGAAATTAAGGACTTAGGAATTGGTGAGCTTTACTGTGAAATAAGAAGTCTTCATATGGAGGACAGTGCTGGTGATGTAGCTGCCTTTGACTATTAAGTCATAGAGCTGTGTTTGGGATTTACCCGGCCTGTGTCATGCATGTCACATACGTTTCAGGGCACATGAAGCATGATTTGCTTTTCAAGCTTATGACTTGCTTCTGCAGGAATGCAAGTTGGATTATCACTGGCTTCTCCAGCAATGAACTTAATCTATGGGTGCACCATATCGTCTGCCAGACTGATCTCATGTAAGCAGGCAGCATGCATGTCTAGACAGATCTCTGAGGCAGCTAACAGATCAGTCATGCTCTTTTGGGTGGTGGACAGTCTTTGCTGCTCTGCCTTTATAATTAATATACATTTGCAGTACATCTGTGTGAGATAGCTGCTACACACTACACTGAAAATTTTGTTATAATTAGACCTGCCTTTCCTCCTTCAGACTCTGAGGCAATTTAATGATCAAGGTCAAAAGCAAGTCCTCCTTTACCTGTTGTTCGACATTTCTGGTTTTGATGAGCTCATGACTACGGTTTCATGCATGCATCTTAATAACTGTCATTTCAGACGGGTTACTGCCTATGTGGATTTCTATCAGATTTACCAGTCCTCTCTGTGGAGTTGGATTTTTCTCTCTCTTTGTTAAAGAAGGCACACTAAAAATATCCTAAAAGGTATGGCTGTTATATGACCATGCTTATAAATAAAAAATAGCAAGCACAGTGTCTTCACAAAAGAACTCCACACATTTACAGAGTACATTTGTCCTTTCACTTATGTGAACTTCAGAATAACTAATGCAAAACATGCACACTGCCCTGAAATTCTAAATGAGAATTGAGGTCATAATGACCAAACCAATAAACATGTTAAGAAATCTAATGAATTAAACTGATCAAAATCATTGTAAATGTTTAAATATACAATAACCTTGCAGCTCCTAATTTTAGAACACTGGATACACAAATAAAATTATCCAAACTTGTGCATAAAGTAGCATTCAGTCTCATTTGCCACAATAACTCCATATATTCTAGTCTGTCTTCCCAATTACCACTACTCACTGATTTTAAGGTTGGAAGATATCAAAGAGTGTTTATATGAAGTTATGTCGCTCTACACTATATACAGATTTATATATAATTGTTAGAGTCCTCAGTCAGTTTTATATAAGTGTTAGCATCACACACCAGAATTCAACATAAACCACTCCACTTGTGTTACAATTATATCTCCAAGTGCCTTTTCCACCATAGGATAGCCTTTCCCTGTTATGTTAGGAGCTTCCAAAATGAAATGGCATTCTCTGCATTTGTCATGTTTTCTCATGTAGTGTGTGTGTGTATGTAGGTGTGTGCACTTGTTGTCTACTTTTTCTTTTCCAAATTAAAAATGAGTTTTGGTGGTAACGTTTTAGTACATTCTGGATGACTTGAGTATCTTCTGAATAGACTCGCTATCTACTGAGTAACATAGGGAAAGCATTACCACTATTATATCTTAAACAGACTTTGTCTTTATGTGATGTCTTTAAAGGGGGACTTTAAAATTGTTTAAAAATCTGTAAACCTCCTGATGAGTATTTGTTCCTCTAATAATTTTAATAATATATTAGAATATCTCCTATTCTTAAACATTTGTGCCAGTATCCTCAGTTCTTTAAAAAAAATGTCATTTTCTGATATGTTACATGAAAGCTTTTACTCCATTCTTCTTCAAATTAAAAGGGTGGTAGCTGTTGAACCATAAATAAGAATTTAAAAAAGCTATCCTTTTAAAATATAGTGACCGACAAATGACTTTTTTTTACTACTGTTAGTAATTTTAAAATATAAGAAATTAATTGTTTCTGTAAAGATATGGTAAGTCAATTTAAAAACTTAACAGTGAAGCTAAAATATTTACAATTAACCAATAATTCTTTAGATGCAGTCCACATGAAAAATGTTGTCTAAAAATCTTACATAACATTTTGCATGATTAAAAATTTTCTGTTGAACACACAAGTTGCCACCCACCAGTATTGTACAATGTTGCATATACAGATGCAGTTGCTGCTCCCATTGCAACCCCACTAGTCTGATGGTAGTATTCATTTTCAAATACAATACATAAATATAACTACATGAAAAAATGAACTAATCAATATCATCTGACAGTTTTAGCCTTCAACAAACATTCTCTGAAAAAATCAAGTCCCATTGTAGCGGGAATTACAGGTTATTTCAAGAAGTCACCCCTGGTTGTGGAGCAGTAAACCCCACTAAAGTCTCACCCACACCCACCTAACCTCATAGCCTGACGAGGGGGGATGTCTAGATTATGAATATTCATTGTGACATGCCACTATGTGTGTTGAATATTCAAAGTGTTCCTTTGCTCTGCCCAGGAAATAACAAACTTTGTGTTTTCTGAGAACTGTAAAACGGGTTCATACTATAAGCACAAAAACTGAATCGCGCGAACACGTATTGATAGACACGTAAAGGGAAAAAGCCGAAAACATCGAATCCCAAACACGACAAAACCAACAACCAAATACTGTCACTAACTGTTGTATGCAGGGAGGCAAGCCCCCCTGTGCCCCCACACACCCCCTACTTAAATATACCAACTCCGATATTGTACTCCATTGAAGCAAAGAGAAGAATTCCCTACGGCGGTATCCGTTCATACCTTCGATATTGTGAATTTTTGCTCTTTACGTGTCGCTCAATACGTGTTTGCACGATTCAGTTTTCGTGCTTATAATATGAACCCCTGTAAAACACATTTACAAATTAAAACAAGAGATTAATGAGATGTCCTTGGCTTTGCATGTAGCCTGCGCTTATCTGTTACACACTTCTTGATGCTGCTTCTGCCGCATTTTGCTTACATCTCTTATTAAACAAATTAACTGGTCACACAAAAACATTTTCTTTGTTGGACATAATATTTGGAAATGTAATACTTATATCAGTACTGATTTTAATGTAAACAACTGACTATGTTAAAAAAAAAATTACAGAAACTCAGTTTGTTATGTTTGCTGTTACTCCATTAAGTGTGGCACACTATCTCTCTCAGGTGAGTTTGTTGCGACCAGTGTACTATGTTTGTGGAAACTTATTACTCACTGTACACCAGGGAGAAGAGGAGTAAATTTATTCTAGCAATCAGGGAGTGTCAAGAAGCAGATGTGAAATTCAAGCTGCTGTCAGCTATTTTCAGAATATGTTTTTTCCTGGAGGGTTAAAATAACTTTTTGATGCAGAACATACTAAGGAAAAAATGCGAAAGTTTGTCTAACAAAAAGTGAGCTATCAAGCAGAAAGAGATTCTGCTTCTTATTCTTCTGATAATAAAGCCCACGGAGAGACTATGCCAGTGAAACTTTTTCCAGTGTTCCAAAGGAAAATGCTTGAGAGAGAAAAAAAGCACAAGAGTTGACAAAAAGAACCAGGAGTACGTTGGAAATGAACCAGAGACTGGATTTTGGAGACTGAGATAAACAGGAAGAAAAACCGGCAACTTGGAAACTGATGAATAAATGCTGGAATACAAAGCATTAATTACATTTGTAAAATATGAAGGAACAAGAAAACCTGCGTCCTACATGAGCTCCAAGAAGAGCTAAAACCTCATATAAAGTTACTGTTCAACCTCAGCCTTAGTACAGGATATGTACCCAAGGAAGGGCGTACAGCAACAGTGGTCCCACTCCACAAAGGCGGTGCCTCAACGGACCCTGGAAACTATCGCCTCATAAGTTTGACTAGCCTGGTCTGCAAAGCTATGGAGCGGACCATCATGGAGCTCATAAACAAAGACATTAGGGACCTGCAGATGCTGGATCCTACCCAATTTGGCTTTGTTAAGGGCAGATCCTGCCTCCTGAACCTGGTTGACTTCTTTGGAACAGTCACCAAGTCCATAGATGAAGGGAAGGTAGTCCACACAGCCTACCTGGACTTCGCAAAAGCCTTTGACACAATACCCCACTCGGGCATCATAAATAAGCTCTCCAGCTTAAATATCAACCCCTATGTCATAAGATGGGTTGCAAACTGGCTCAAGGATAGAACCCACATGGTCAGAATTGCGGGAGCCATGTTATACTCTAAACCAGTTACTAGTGGCGTCCCACAAGGCTCAGTCCTGGGACCTCTCTTGTTCGGTATATATTTCTCTGAGGTACAGGCTAACACAAGAGGACTATGGCTGACCAAGTTCGCAGATGACTGCAAACTGGGTGCCATAATCGACTCGCCAACTGACACAGACATCCTCCAAAAGGGTCTCACAGAGACGGATAACTGGTGCCAGAACCATGGCCTAAAGCTAAATGCCAAAAAGTGCATAGTCATAAAAACAAAGTGCCCACAAATTACCACATAGGTGGTAATCCATTAAGCACGGAAGAAGTAATTAGGGATTTGGGGACCCAAGTGGATAGCAATCTTTCCTTTGACAATCACATCGCCAAAGTGGTTAGAAAGACCTTCTATATAGCCCACCTTATCACAAAAGGGTTCACATCTAGATCAAGAGAGGTCATTGTGCCGCTCTACTCATCAGGCCCATAATAGAATACAATGCCCCATTTGGGATGTACCTTACCCGACACCTGCAGCAACTGGAAAGACCCCAAAAGTACCTCACCAAGAGGATCAAGGGTCTCAAACAGATGACCTATGCTGCCCGATTAAAGAAAGTCCAGCTATACTCGGTTGCATACCGCCTACTCAGAGGCGACCTGTGCCTGACGTATAAAGCCATGTCAAACCCAGATTTAATGGACATGCTCCACCTCAGAAAATCCAAATCCCTTAGAGCTACGCGTTCGAGGGACTTAAACCTCAGCACAGAAATTAATAGAACATGCTGGAGGACAGATTTATAACCCAGAGGCTCCCATCACTCTGGAATAGAATCCTAGTCTATGTCAGACAGAGCCCCTCACTGCTTCTCTTCAAGAAAAATCTTGACGAGTGGATGGGAGATTGTAGGTTTACCCCGGGGATCACTTCTGCATCACTGCTAGACACAGGTACAGTAAACTAACCTTAAAAGGGTATAGTAAACTCACTTAAAAGGGTGGCGAAAGCCAAACACACTCTGGCTAGGCTTGTAAATGCCCTAGGGCAGATAGCCTAGTATCAACCTAAAAACCTATGAACCTGGAAATACTGGACTGTTTTCACTTTGTTAAACTTATAGAGGACTCCAAAGTATATGCCCCACTTCATGTCATTAATGTTTGGAACAGCATTTAGGAGGGGGTAAGAGGAAGGAAAGAGTTAACTGTAAGAAAAAGAAAATTTTGTTCTTAACAGTATTTTTATAATACTTGGCATGTATTGCATGCTATAAAATAAAGCATTTTCAGTTATTTTTTGTGTGTAACAGGGATATAGCAGGCACCCCTACTTTTTCCTTTTATTTCTTCTTGTTCAGTTTTAAGAAATGTTAAGCACTGCAATGTAAAAAGAGAAGTCTGGACAAGAGAGTATGATAAGAAAAAGTCATATGCTTTTCTTAGAATGACTAGATTAAGGCCATTGGCTTAATCTAACAACACATTTTAAGGGGACGCTAATAAATAAAAGGACAATGAATATAATGAAAAGTTTTCCTCTAGCAAATGTTCACAGTTCAATGCTGTAGTGGAAGGCAACTGTGTATCCAGCCTCTTCTGTTTCTATGGAGACAATCCAATAAGGGAGACAAAACAGAATACTATTTTCTTTCAATGGCTAGGAGATAATCCTTTCTGAAAGTATTCAAGTTGTTTCCACATCTAGGTGAGGAATAAAGTCAAGACAAAAACAGACAGCACTTAGTGGAAGTAAAAGCACAGGCTGTACCATGCATCTTAGTTTGCATACCGTTAATTGTTAATTCAAGTCTGTGACTGCTGTTATTTGAAAATATACATAGTTGTGTGTTGGTATTACATTAACAGGTTGTGTATGTGTGTATTTTTTTGAGGGTTTTCATTAAAACAAAAAGTCTTGTAAGATGCGAGTTAGTTTCACATGGATATGACAAGAAATTAAAGGTTATGTCTTACAATTTGGCATCTGTGTTGCCTTCCTTCATTCCTCTGCACAACAGGGTCTCGGATCCAGCTTGGCCACATTCTCCAGACTTGGATCTGGCTCTCAAACTCCTCTCTCTTACCCATAATGCACTACATCCACCCAAGTACTTCAGATTACATTTGCTGGTTCCATACATCCAACATTCACACAGCAAAGGAATGGCAGATGAGGTTCAGACACGGGACATAGCAGTCCCATCATAATCCAGGTTCCTTTAGAAGAGGCAGGGGGAAGGTTGGGTAGGAAAGTGAGAAGAAATGAAGGAAGACAACACAGATGCCAAGTTATGGTAAGGCATAATGTTTTAATCTGATGTTGTCTTCTTCACTCCTCCTCACAATAGGGTCAGAGTCCACAGATACATAGATCCCCGGTGGCCCTCATGGAAGGATATGCTGAAGCACCATCAAACCAAAGGAGGCCCTGCTCCTGGATATGATATCCAACTTGTAGTGTGAGACGAGGTGTGTGACTGCTAGACCATTCCGCTGCTGTACAAATATCATCAATGGAAATTCTAGAATAGAAGGCCGCAGAAGTACCCATAGCTCTGGTGGAAAGTGCCCTGGGAGGCCTGGGTAATTCCAATCCTTTGGATAAGTAAATGAACAAAATGCAGACAGATATCCATCTTGCCAAAATAATTTTAGACACTGCTTACTCAAGTCTATTAGATGAAAAAGCCGCAGAGAGCTGATCAGACTTCCTGTGCTATACAGTCGTATGTAAATAAAAATGAAGGTGTCTATGAAAGTACAGTTTTGGTGTACCTACCATAAAATGTAGATGTTCGAAAAGCACCCTGCTGCAGTCAATTATTCTGGGCTATCCTGTCATCAGGCTGTCCCAGTCGGCTGGAATTCCAAATCTCTTGGTCCGCTGTTGCTGTCGCTTTCCTGACCAAAATGCAACACGCCAGAAAAATCTTGATATGGATTGGGTTTAGTCACCGCATCACTGCTAGACACATATAAATACCTTAAAGGGTTAAACTCACTTAAAAGGGTGGCGAAAGCCAAACACACTCTGGCTAGGCTTGTAAATGCCCTAGGGCAGATAGCCTAGTATCAACCTAAAAACCTATGAACCTGGAAATACTGGACTGTTTTCACTTTGTTAAACTTATAGAGGACTCCAAAGTATATGCCCCACTTCATGTCATTAATGTTTGGAACAGCATTTAGGAGGGGGTAAGAGGAAGGAAAGAGTTAACTGTAAGAAAAAGAAAATTTTGTTCTTAACAGTATTTTTATAATACTTGGCATGTATTGCATGCTATAAAATAAAGCATTTTCAGTTATTTTTTGTGTGTAACAGGGATATAGCAGGCACCCCTACTTTTTCCTTTTATTTCTTCTTGTTCAGTTTTAAGAAATGTTAAGCACTGCAATGTAAAAAGAGAAGTCTGGACAAGAGAGTATGATAAGAAAAAGTCATATGCTTTTGCATAGGGGAATGACTAGATTAAGGCCATTGGCTTAATCTAACAACACATTTTAAGGGGACGCTAATAAATAAAAGGACAATGAATATAATGAAAAGTTTTCCTCTAGCAAATGTTCACAGTTCAATGCTGTAGTGGAAGGCAACTGTGTATCCAGCCTCTTCTGTTTCTATGGAGACAATCCAATAAGGGAGACAAAACAGAATACTATTTTCTTTCAATGGCTAGGAGATAATCCTTTCTGAAAGTATTCAAGTTGTTTCCACATCTAGGTGAGGAATAAAGTCAAGACAAAAACTGACAGCACTTAGTGGAAGTAAAAGCACAGGCTGTACCTTGCATCTTAGCATGCATACCTTAATTAAAGGTTAATTCAAGTCTGTGAGTGCTGTAATTTGAAAATATACATAAGGCAGCCAGTAGTAACAATGTTCCCAGCGATGCAAATACCTCTCCGTAACCTCCAGAAAAATAGTAAAAATGAATCCAATAATCAAGAGTAACCAGGGCATACAAACTATAAGTTCCTTTTCAATGAAAAATATATCCAGTAAACTTGTAGAAACATAAAACAAGATTTATTCGGTGCACACACAGTAAGTGCTTTCACAGTAGCTTCTTCAGACTGTTAAAATTTGAATCAGCTCATTAGTCTGTTTAGGATGCATATAACTATTGAATTATGTGCTTCTTATCAAATATTTATATGTACAATGTTCGTTTATTTTACTATATAGACATCAGAACTATGTTATTTGAGATTTCATATATATATCACCATGGCTAATATGACTGAGCCATCATAAACACTATTTTTATAGCCATAGTGACTTAACATTTTGTGAATGGTTTTAGCAACATTGTCTCTTTAAATGCTTAATTGATTTATGAGCTAGATCACATGCTATATAAACCAGACTAATGAGCTGATTCAAATTTTAACAGTCTGAAGAAGCTACTGTGAAAGCGCTTACTGTGTGTGCACCGAATAAATCTTGTTTTATGTTTCTACAAGTTTACTGGATATATTTTTCATTGAAAAGGAACTTATAGTTTGTATGCCCTGGTTACCTCTTCGCCTGATTATTTGGATTCATGAAAATATACATAGTTGTGTGTTAGTATTACATTAACAGATTGTGTATGTGTGTATTTTTTTGAGGGTTTTCATTAAAACAAAGAGTCTTGTAAGATGCGAGTTATTTTCAAATGGATATGACAAGAAATTAAAGGTTATGTCTTACAATTTGGCATCTGTGTTGCCTTCCTTCATTCCTCTGCACAACAGGGTCACGGATCCGGATTGGCCACATTCTCCAGACTTAGATCTGGCTCTCAAGCTCCTCCCTCTTACCCATAATGCACTACATACACCCAAGTGCTTCAGATTACATTTGCTGGTTCCATACATCCAACATTCACACAGCAAAGGAATGGCAAATGAGGTTCAGACACGGGACATAGCAGTCCCATCATAATCCAGGTTCCTTTAGAAGAGGCAGGGGGAAGGTTGGGTAGGAAAGTGAGAAGAAATGAAGGAAGACAACACAGATGCCAAGTTATGGTAAGGCATAATGTTTTAATCTGATGTTGTCTTCTTCATTCCTCCTCACAATAGGGTCAGAGTCCACAGATACGTAGATCTCAGGTGGCCCTCATGGAAGGATATGCTAAAGCACCATCAAACCAAAGGAGGCCCTGCTCCTGGATATGATATCCAACTTGTAGTGTGAGACATAGGTGTGTGACTGCTAGACCATTTCGTTGCTGTACAAATATCATCAATGGAAGTTCTAGAATAGAAGGCTGCAGAAGTACCCATAGCTCTGGCGGAAAGTGCCCTGGGAGGCCTGGGTAATTCCAATCCTTTGGATAAGTAAATGAACAAAATGCAGACAGATATCCATCTTGCCAAAATAATTTTAGACACTGCTTACTCAAGTCTATTAGATGAAAAAGCCGCAAAGAGCTGATCAGACTTCCTGTGCTATACAGTCGTATGTAAATAAAAATGAAGGTGTCTATGAAAGTACAGTTTTGTACCTACCATAAATGTAGATGTTCGAGTGTACACCCTGCTGCAGTCATCACACTTGGGTTATCCTGTCATCAGGCGGTCCTGCAGTCGGCTGGAATTCCAAAGTCTTGGTCCGGCGTCGGTTGCTGTCGCTTCTTCCCTGACGTCAGTGCGCCAGGGGTATATATAATGCAACAGACGCCATTTTCTTCAGTTTTTCTTGCCCCAGATGTCAGGTGCCCCCAAAAAGGTGGTCAGTAATTAGTACCAAATTGAGTAAACTTGCACAAACACAAAATCCCTTCAGCTATAAGCAAATACATCAGGAAGGTATTGAAGAGATTTAGCCAGTAGGTCAGAGGGAATGGAGGGAGGGTAACCTGGACTGCAGCAGGGTGTACACTCGAACATCTACATTTATGGTAGGTACAAAACTGTACTATGTTCATCGTGTTACCCTGCTGCAGTCATCACACTTGGGTTGAATCCCAAAGCTAAGGATGGGTGGAGGTATCATAGAGGGTTAGAGGAGGCTAGAAGGCCCTGCAGAACTGCAGTGGCGAAGCCCGCCCTAGTCTTAGAGTAAAGTGGTAAGTGATAGTGTTTGGTAAAGGTGTGTACTGAACTCCAAGTTGCAGCTTCCAAAATTTCCTTGGTTGGAACCCCCCTGAGAAAGGCTGTAGAAGTAGCTGTTGCCCTGGTAGAGTGGGGCCTAATGGTAGCAGGAACTGGTTTTCCATGATGGGTGTAGCAAAAACGTATGCAATGACCTATCCATTTGGAAATGGTTTGCTTTGATATAGCCTTCCCTTGAGAAGCTGTAGCATAGGATACAAAGAGCTGGTCAGATTTTCTGAAAGCCTTAGTTTTGTCCAAGTAGTAACGAAGTTGCCTGTGAATGTCCAAGGAATGCAGGAGTCTCTCACCTTTGTTCTGTGGATGGTTTGATTTAAAGCCACACTGGAAACCACCTTAGGCATAAAGGAAGGATTAGTTCGTAGAGAAACTCTGTCTTGATGAAAAATGAGGAAAGGTTCCACTGCCATTAGTGCCTGTAGCTCTGAGACTCTTCTAGCTGAAGTTATTGCTAGCAGCAGGGCAGTCTTCCATGATAGGAACTGAAGATCTGCAGAGAAAGCTGGTTCAAAGGGAGGTAGCGTTAGTTTTTCCAGAACAAAATTGAGGTCCCATGTTGGTGTAGGTGCTCTCCTGGGTGGTCTAATGTTTTTTGCCCCTCTGAGGAACTGCCTTAGAAGTGGATGCGAAAATAAGGGTGGATCCGTGTTGTAGTGGGCCGAAATAGCTGAAGCATGGATTTTAATGGAGGAGAAAGAAAGTCCTTTGTGCAACATCTCAGTTAAATACTGTAGAATGTGAGGCATGTGAGGCTGAATTGTGTCTTGGCCTTTAGATTGGTTCCAGGCACAAAACCTTTGCCATTTGTCCGAATAAGCCTTCCTGGTGCTTGGCCTGCTTGGGAAAGAGGAGCTGGCTTGGATGCTTAGTTGATTTGCCATGCAGCCAGATTTAAGGTTTTGAGCTGGCTGTGAAGAATCTGATTGTTTTGTTGTGTGAGTAAATGGGAAATTTGTGGTAATATCCATGGTGGGCCGTGGGCCATATTCCTCAATAGCGGGTACCAGTGCTGGCGTGGTCAGTCTGGGGCTATGAGAATAAGTCGAGGTCTCTCCTTTTTGACTTTCAGAAGTACCTTTGTGAGGAGAGGCAATGGAGGGAAGGCATATACTGTCAGGTTTTTCCAACTGAATGAGAGTCGTCCACTTTCCAAGCTTGATGGTGGAAAGTCCTTGTACAAAATTTTGTTAGTTGATAGTTTTGAGGACTGGCAAACAGGTCTATGTCTGGAAGGCCCCATTTTTGAGTTATCATTGCAAATATTTGTGGATCTAGTTTCCACTCGTGGGGATCCATGATGTTTCTGCTGAGGTCGTCTGCCAATGTGTTCTTCTATCCTGGCAGGAATTGAGCTTGTAACTGAACTTGGAAAGCCAGAGCTGTGTTCCATAAGGTCATTGCTTGCCTGCATAGAGGGTAGGAGTGCGTACCCCCTTGTTTGTTTATGTACCACATTACTGTGGTGTTGTCCGTCTTTATTGTAAGTTGTCCTGGATGTAATAGATCCTTGAAGGCTGTCAGAGCTTTCTGTACAGCTAGCATCTCTTTTTGATTGATGTGCAGATTCCTTTGATCTGCAGTCCATATGCCTTGAACGCACTGTCCTGCCATGTGTGCCCCAGGCATATCTGATGCATCTGTTGTGATAGTTTGCCTGGCTGGGGGCAAGGTGAAAGGCTGACCCTTGTTGAGGTGACATGCCTGTGACCACCATAGAAACTCCTGTTGTAGGCAGGGAATGAGAGATATCATTGTGTCCAAGCTGTGGCTGTGTTGAGACCATACGCTTTTAGGTACCACTGTAATTTCCTCATATGCAGCTTTGCAAATGGTATTAGTAGTATGCAAGATGCCATGAAGCCCAAGGCCTGCAGAATTTTTCTTGCAGTTAATTGGGTCTTTGTTGCCATTGTTTTGAAATATTGAGTCAGTTGTAGTTGTTTGTCTGGTAGATAAGCCTTCTGGGCCGTTGTATTCAAGCTGGCACCCAGGAATGTCATATTTTGTGAGGGTACTAGTTTTGATCTTTTCGTTTACTGTGTACCCCAGGCAATTTAGAGATGTTTACAAAAGCCAGATGTGTAAAGAATGTCCTTGCTTTCTGCTTGGATGAGGCAGTCGTCCAGGTATGGGTATATTTGAATTCCTCTTTGTCTGCAGTATGCAATTACTGGTGCCAGGCATTTTGTGAAGACCCTGGGCAGTAGATAAGCCAAAGGGCAGTACAGGATATGTACCCAAGGAATGGCGTACAGCAACAGTGGTCCCACTCCACAAAGGCGGTGCCTCAACGGACCCTGGAAACTATCGCCCCATAAGTTTGACTAGCCTGGTCTGCAAAGCTATGGAGCGGATCATCATGGAGCTCATAAACAAAGACATTGGGGACCTGCAGATGCTGGATCCTACCCAATTTGGCTTTGTTAAGGGCAGATCCTGCCTCCTGAACCTGGCTGACTTCTTTGAAACAGACACCAAATCCATAGATGAAGGGAAGGTAGTCCACACAGCCTATCTGGACTTCGCAAAAGCCTTTGACACAATACCCCACTCAGGCATCATAAATAAGCTCTCCAGCTTAAATATCAACCCCTATGTCATAAGATGGGTTGCAAACTGGCTGAAGGATAGAACCCACATGGTCAGAATTGCGGGAGCCATGTTAGACTCTAAACCAGTTACTAGTGGCGTCCCACAAGGCTCAGTCCTGGGACCTTCTCTTGTTCGGTATATATTTCTCTGAGGTACAGGCTAACACAGGAGGACTATGGCTGACCAAGTACGCAGACGACTGCAAACTGGGTGCCATAATCGACTCGCCAACTGACACAGACATCCTCCAAAAGGGTCTCACAGAGACCGATAACTGGTGCCAGAACCATGGCCTAAAGCTAAATGCCAAAAAGTGCATAGTCATAAGTGCCCACAAATTACCACATAGGTGGTAATCCATTAAGCACAGAAGAAGTAATTAGGGATTTGGGGACCCAAGTGGATAGCAATCTTTCCTTTGACAATCACGTCGCCAAAGTGGTTAGAAAGACCTTCTATATAGCCCACCTTATCACGAAAGGGTTTGCATCTAGATCAAGAGAGGTCATTGTGCCGCTCTACTCATCAGGCCCATAATAGAATACAATGCCCCATTTGGGATGTACCTTACCCGACACCTGCAGCAACTGGAAAGACCCCAAAAGTACCTCACCAAGAGGATCAAGGGACTCAAACAGATGACCTATACTGCCCGGTTAAAGAAAGTCCAGCTATACTCAGTTGCATACCGCCTACTCAGAGGCGACCTGTGCCTGACGTATAAAGCCATGTCAAACCCAGATTTAATGGACATGCTCCACCTCAGAAAATCCAAATCCCTTAGAGGTACGCGCTCGGGGGACTTAAACCTCAGCACAGAAATTAATAGAACATGCTAGAGGACAGATTTATAACCCAGAGGCTCCCATCACTCTGGAATAGAATCCCAGTCCATGTAAAACAGAGCCCCTCACTGCTTCTCTTCAAGAGAAATCTTGACGAGTGGATGGGAGATCGTAGGTTTACCCCGGGGATCACTTCTGTGCCACTGCTAGACACAGGCACAGTAAACTAACCTTAAAAGGGTATAGTAAACTCACTTAAAAGGGTGGCGAAAGCCAAACACACTCTGGCTAGGCTTGTAAATGCCGTAGGGCAGATAGCCTAGTATCAACCTATGAACCTGGAAATACTGGACTGTTTTCACTTTGTTAAACTTATAGAGGACTCCAAAGTATATGCCCCACTTCATGTCATTAATGTTTGGAACAGCACTTAGGAGAGGGGAAGAGGAAGGAAAGAGTGAACTAAGAAAAAGAAAATTTTGTTCTTAACAGTATTTTTATAATACTTGGCATGTATTGCATGCTATAAAGTAAAGCATTTTCAGTTATTTTTGTGTGTAATAGGGATATAGCAGGCACCCCTACTTTTTCCTTTTATTTCTTCTTGTTCAGTTTTAAGAAATGTTAAGCACTGCAATGTAAAAAGAGAAGAACGTTTGGACAAGAGAGTATGATAAGAAAAAGTCATATGCTTTTTCTTACTTTTGCTTAGGGGAATGACTAGATTAAGGCCATTGGCTTAATCTAATAACACATTTTAAGGGGACACTAATAAATAAAAGGACAATGAATATAATGAAAAGTTTTCCTCTAGCAAATGTTCACAGTTCAATGCTGTAGTGGAAGGCAACTGTGTATCCAGCCTCTTCTGTTTCTATGGAGACAATCCAATAAGGGAGACAAAACAGAATACTATTTTCTTTCAATGGCTAGGAGATAATCCTTTCTGAAAGTATTCAAGTTGTTTCCACATCTAGGTGAGGAATAAAGTCAAGACAAAAACAGACAGCACTTAGTGGAAGTAAAAGCACAGGCTGTACCATGCATCTTAGTTTGCATACCGTTAATTCAAGTCTGTGACTGCTGTTATTTGAAAATATACATAGTTGTGTGTTGGTATTACATTAACAGGTTGTGTATGTGTGTATTTTTTTGAGGGTTTTCATTAAAACAAAAAGTCTTGTAAGATGCGAGTTAGTTTCACATGGATATGACAAGAAATTAAAGGTTATGTCTTACAATTTGGCATCTGTGTTGCCTTCCTTCATTCCTCTGCACAACAGGGTCTCGGATCCAGCTTGGCCACATTCTCCAGACTTGGATCTGGCTCTCAAACTCCTCTCTCTTACCCATAATGCACTACATCCACCCAAGTACTTCAGATTACATTTGCTGGTTCCATACATCCAACATTCACACAGCAAAGGAATGGCAGATGAGGTTCAGACACGGGACATAGCAGTCCCATCATAATCCAGGTTCCTTTAGAAGAGGCAGGGGGAAGGTTGGGTAGGAAAGTGAGAAGAAATGAAGGAAGACAACACAGATGCCAAGTTATGGTAAGGCATAATGTTTTAATCTGATGTTGTCTTCTTCACTCCTCCTCACAATAGGGTCAGAGTCCACAGATACATAGATCCCCGGTGGCCCTCATGGAAGGATATGCTGAAGCACCATCAAACCAAAGGAGGCCCTGCTCCTGGATATGATATCCAACTTGTAGTGTGAGACGTAGGTGTGTGACTGCTAGACCATTCCGCTGCTGTACAAATATCATCAATGGAAATTCTAGAATAGAAGGCCGCAGAAGTACCCATAGCTCTGGTGGAAAGTGCCCTGGGAGGCCTGGGTAATTCCAATCCTTTGGATAAGTAAATGAACAAAATGCAGACAGATATCCATCTTGCCAAAATAATTTTAGACACTGCTTACTCAAGTCTATTAGATGAAAAAGCCGCAGAGAGCTGATCAGACTTCCTGTGCTATACAGTCGTATGTAAATAAAAATGAAGGTGTCTATGAACATCTAGAAGATGGACAAACACACTCCCCTTTATTACAGAAATTTGGAAAGAACACTGGTAATTGAATGGATTGATCAATATTGTGCTCGGTAGATACCAAGAGGCATAAAGGAGAGACTGGTGCACAACACCCTTTCTTTATGAAAAAGTATGTAAGGAGGTTTGGAGGATAAGGCTTGCAGTTCACAGATCCTCTTCATGGAAGTTATAGCCACCAAAAGGGCTATCTTCCATGACAGAAACTTCATGTCACAACTAGCAGGTGGTTCAATGGTTTCCTGGGTCAAAGCTGCAACACAAGAGTGAGGTCCCAAGAGGGAGATGGGTCCTTAATTGGCGGACTTAATAAGAAAACACCTTTCATGAAAGATTTGCATAATCTAAAAGTGAACAGAGAACGGGATTGACTTGCAGCATAAAAATTGGAAATAGCAACTAATTGGAGTTTGATAAGAAACTAGCACCTTCCTCGAAAAACGTGCTAAGGAACAAAATGTCTGAAACTGGTGCTGAAAAGAGATCAATGTTTCTGCTCATGGCCCAAATAAATCTTTTCCACTTACTGGTGTAGACTATCTTTGTGGAAGTCTTTTGCAAGGCTAGAAGGATTTTTTAGACTGGGAAGATAAGCCTGGACTGTCTCATTAGGGCTGGAAGTGGAGAAACCAAGCTGTCAATCTGAGGGCTTGAAGATTCAGATGCCACATTTGTGACAGATGAGAAAGGAGGTCCTGAATGGGCTCCAGTATCCAAGGAGGATATTTCAGATGAGACCAAAGGAAAGGGAACCACACCTGACGAGGCCAGAAGGGGGCAATGAGGATGATTGAGCTCTTCAACTTGCTTGTCTTCTGAAGAAACTTTGGGATGAATGGTAGAGGGGGGTAAGCATATAGGAGACCCAGGGGCCAATTGTGGACTGGAGCATCCATCGAGGACTCCCCCTGAGAAGGGATCAGAGCGAAGAACTTGCTGCAGTTTTTGTTGAGGGGAGAGGCAATGAGGTCACAGCAGGTTAATCTCAACGGTTGAAGATCATGTCCGCCACTGACTGACTGAGGGATCACTCGTGCAGAATCAGGAACAATCTGTTGAGTCTGTCTGCCAGATTTGTTGGTTTTCCCTGGGATATGCACTGCAACTAGAAAGCGGTCTGAAGATATTGCCCACTCCCATACTCTCATAGCTTCCCTGCACAGGGGGAAAGAATGGGTTCCTCCTTGCTTGTTGATGTACCAGACAACAGCCATGTTGTCGGTGTGTACTGCAATAGCCCCTAAGGCAGATGGTCTTGAAAGGCTTGCAACGTTAGGAGGACTGCTCTCATCTCTAGGACACCGATATGCAACCTGGTCTCAGTAGGGGACCACATGCCTTGGACCCTCTTACCATTATAATGTCCCCGACCCACCCACACTGGGAAGCGTCTGTGGTCACGGTGGCTATAGGGGAGTTGTTCTGGAATGGTCTGCCCAGGACAGCGGCTGGAAGAAGATGGCCCACTGTATAGCTAATGTCCACTGCAGAATTCGCATGAAGAGTCTGGCTAGAGGAACTAACAGAATAACTGCTGACATGGATCCCAGCGTCTGCAGGACCAATCAAGCGGGGGCTGTTGGACTAAATGCATGTACCTGATTTCTCAGAGTGGCTACTCAGTGTGAAGGAAGAGAGGCTATCTGAACCCTTGTGTTGAGCTGCGTACCTATAAATTCCAGGTTCTATACAGGAGTAAGGTTGGACTTGTTCATGTTTATGGTGATGCCCAGAAAATGTGACAACTGTAATAAGTAATCCCTGATCTGAATTAGCCGATTAGGAGCCAATCATCCAAGTACAGAAACATCTGGAATGCCCTGAGCCTCAGGTGAGCTGCTACCACTGCCATGCATTTGGTAAACACCCAGGGGGCTGTGGTGAGCCCAAAGGGCAGTGCTCTGAACTGGTAATGATTGGCTCCCAGCCAGAAGGGCAGATATCTCCTGGACTGTCTATTTTGATGTGACAGTATGGGTCACTGAGATCCATCGAGCAGATCCAGTCATCCTTGTGCAATAGTGGCAGGATGGACTGAACCGTAACCTTTCGGAACCTCAACTTCTTTATGTACTCAATCAATTTGCTTAGATCCAAGATGGGTCGGAGGTCTCCTGTCTTTTTCGGCACCAAAAAGAAGCGGGAGTAGGTTCTGAACCCTCTCTGTTCATTTTGGACCTTTTCCATGACTCTTTTTTTGCAACAGTTGTTAGATTTCCTGTGCTGCCTGCTCCCGCTGACTGTGTGGCACATCAGCAAGGCTCCTGGAGTTACGGGGAGGAAGAGAAAAGGAATGTAGTAGCCTCTGGATATGATGCTTAGCACCCAATGGTTTTGATTCAACTGGGTCCAGGCTTTTGTGTGCAAAGCTAAACGGCCCCCAGCTGCCTCCAGAGGTGGTCAGTTGGGCAGCACCATCAGGAGCACTGGTAGGGTTTACCAGGAAAGGATACCCCTAAAGCCCTGGTTCTGCGGACCCTCTCTGCCTCTAGGGCAGCATCTGTTATCAAACCCTCCTCATCTGCCTCTACAGGAGGGTTCCCTGTGCGGGTCCTGGAAAGGTCCTTGGGAATTACGAAACCACATTTTCTTTGCCTCCATGCTGGTTCCTAGAAAAGGACCTCTTGGAGGGTAGAAAATTTGATTCCAACAGCAGAAAGGGTCTTCCCATCCTTTTCGCTGCAGGTGAGTGCATCTCGAATTGACAGCCCAAAAAGAGATGAGCCATCATAGAGGGCATTCATGAATGACTCCATAAAGGGCTCTGCAAAATAAAATAGCCTCATCTAGGCATGTCTCCTTAAGGATAGTCTTGAACCAGTTGCTTGCAAGGTGCCCTCCATAGTATGGGAGATTAACCTCATCGATGAGATGGCGATGGACGAAAGAGTGGTCAGCTTGGGAGAAACTGTCTTAAATTCTTCTGCCGGCATGGACTCAGAGAGAATCAGAGTTCCTTGATCAGAGCCTTCTCAGGCCAAGTAAAAATCAGCCAGGTAGTTCAATATCAGCACAAAGGTGGCAGAGGTGTAGATGAGCTTCCCAATCCTGTCAGACGCTCTAGACTCCTTGTTAGGTGGATGGACACTGGCAGTCTCTTCTGCCAGCTCTTTCTTAGTGGCTGCTGCCATCACGATGGCATCGACCATGGGACCCTTACTCCAATGTTTCTTATCTGAAGGGGTACGAGAAACCTATCGGGTCATTTGGGTATGGGCTCAATGGAGTCCAGTACCATCCATGCCCAGCGAGACACTATGTCCATCGGGGGGGGGGGGGTCACCCAAGACATAGATGGGCCAATCCCAAACGCCTCCAAGAGAACTAATTCCTCAGAGGAAGGAGTTAGGAAAGACCACACACCTTTCTGTTTCAGGATCTCTAATATGTCCCCAAAGGAGACATCTTCACGTGGTGATTGGGGGGGGGAATCCTTCCCCCTCATTGAAGTCAGTGTCCTCTGTTAACGACTCCAATGGGGAGTCAACGTGCCTCCTCTCGCACATCTTCTGAGGAACTTCTGCTGGGTGCTCTAGAGAAGTGTCAGAAGAAGAGAACCCCTCCTGAGCAGGAAATTCTTGAAGGCCATTTGGGACAGGAAGACTCATGGCAGGATGAGTGGGAGCAAGGCCTGGATCAGACAAGGGTATGGGGGTGGATTGGGAGACATGTGTCATTGGATCTCCAACTCGGGAGAAAGCTCTCTCCACTATCTGGAAGGCCTAAGGACCAGAGAAGCCCTTTCCATCTACCCCAAAGCCAAAACCATCGGGGGAAAACAGGCAGAACTCACCCTGGATATACAACTTCCAGAAGGAATTGGACCCAAACTGTCAAGTGCCGAGGTGCCTAGGGGAAGGGATGGCTCTGAGACATGCTCTGCTCAGAAAAGGCTGGAAAATGGCTAGTCAAGGGCATACTCGACATCCAAGAAGGGAAGCTTCCCCTGTGCCGAGCCCAACGCACACAGTAGTCCCAAATCCTGTGACTCCGAAAAAGAGGGTCAGATCTGAGGAGGAGTCCTGATGGAATGGCTAGTGTAGCTCATGGATCCGACTGAAGACGAAGAAGAGACTACCCCCATGTGGATTGGGGTCTTGAGAAATCACATCATCCTGTCCATATCTGCCACAGACCAGCTTCTGGAGACTTGGTTGAACCTGATGAGGAATGCTTCAACCTGGAAGAAAGAGCAGAGTGTCTTGTCAAAGCCCTCAAATCCTGAAGTATTGGATCTGACGCAGGAACAGACGAAGGTGGAGAAGACATGGACAGAGGGCACAATTTCTTCGGGTCCAAAGACATAAGATCCGAGGATTTATTAGGCTTCTTAGCCTCAACAGTTTCCCTCAGGGAACAGGAAGGGACCTCTTTTTAGACTCTTCAGTGGTAGTTGGAGAAGAAGAAGACACAAAAGGGGTCTGAGCCTCCGGAGCCAAGGAGGGAAGAAGGCCCCTAAGAATCAGTTTATTCCTAAGGTCAGCTAAAGCCTGTGGATTTAAAGCAGCACAAATATTACAATAGGCTTTCAAGTGGTCAGCACCCAGGGAGTACACATATTCCTTGTGGACATTATGGTTGAGGATTTTATGTCCGCAAGAAGTGCAGCACTTAAACCGGGTGAAGGTTTGTCAGCCATAACCAAAAAAATGTCAAAACCAACTGTCACTAGTGAATAAAGAGCTAAAGGAACAGTTCTAAGGAATACACGCAAGTTTTAAATTTTAGGTTTTAACTCTAAGTTTTTAACTCTAAATTTTAAACTTTAAATGTAACTTTTGGTTTAAGTATAAAGTTTAAACTAGTGATGGATAAGGTTAACAGAAAACCTTTTTTTTTTTTTTTTTTGTAGGTAAAAACACACCACACACACACACACACACACACACACACACACACACACACACACACACACACACACTGAAAGAGAAAGAAACAGAGGGAGGACTCTCAGAAATCCACCTAAGGTTAAACGCCAGAGAACTTTTACAAACTCTATCTACAGCTCGATAGTACGAGATCCGCATCCGGAATGCTGAAGCTGCAAATAAGATCTGAGGTACTTGGGTGGATGTAGTGCATTATGGGTAAGGAGGAGGAGCTTGAGAGTCAGATCCAAGTCTGGAGAATGTGGCAGAGCCAGATCCAAGACCCTATCATGAGGAGGAGTGAAGACATCAGATCAACTGTATAAAAGATCAACTTGCCAAACATTAGTGTATGCATGTAACATAAACACTAAAACTAGACACTTTAAAAAGCTGTTATACAAGACAGGTGGTAATAATGACTTCTTTTAATGACAACAGTTTCCATATTATCTTTAAATGTGAAAGAGTAGTGAACTATATTAAAAAATGCAGACTGCAAATAGCTATGCTACAGCAGACATATTTGGAAAGAATGGAGCATGTGAATTTGATAAAGAAAGTATTTCAAGATGGTTATTCAGCAGAATATCGGGGACAAAGGAAAAGGTGATTACTTATATTAATTGCAACAGGAGATCCAATAGTGATAGAAGAGGGAAAAAGATAAAAAGAAGTTATGTTCTTACCATAACGTTATATCTGCGTTGAAGATCTTTATTCATTCCTTACTGATGGGACCTCGGTTCCGTCTTCAGAACAGACTCAGCTAAGTGGAAATGAAAACGAAGTGGTCCATGGGATGAGTCAGAATTGACCATTGGTTTGTTAATAGCCATTGCAGAAGTCTGGTGTGGTATCTTGCTAGTGGGACCAATGTGACAGCAGCTGTCATGGAGCCCAGAGCTTGTAGAATTAGTTGAGCAGGTATTTTGTTTGAGCACTGTAGTGGCTGGACTTGCATTTGTATTTTCTTCAACTTGTGAAGGGCAAGCAATGCAACGCAAGAAGTGTTGACATGACCCTGATCAATTCCATGTCTTGGTTAGGAGTTAACTGGGATTTGGCAGTATTTACTGATATACCCAATTGGCTGGACAGGTCCAGAATGAAGTCCATAGTCTGTTGCAGTAGATGCCTGGTGGAAGTGGTGAGGAGCCAGTCTAGGTAAGGAAGCACTCCAAATCCGTGCAGCCTCAAATGCGCTGTGACCGCTGCCATGCATTTGGTGAACACCCTGGGGGCTGTGGTGAGAACAAAGGGCAGCGCCTGAACTGGAAGTGACTGGCTTTTATTCGGAAGTGGAGAAACTTTCTCAAGTTTTTGTCCACTTTTATGCGGTAATACACATCTTGAAAGTCAATAGAGTACATCCAATCATCTTTCGCTAAGAAGGGGAGAATAGACTGAACTGTGACCATCCAGAATTTTGTTTGTTGGACAAATTTGTCTAGAATACTGAAATCCAGAACTGGTCTCCAGTCCCCAGTTTTCTTTGGCACTAAAAAGAATCTTGAGTAAAAAACGGGTCCTAACTAGCTGGTGGGACTTCTTGGATGACTCTTTTTCTAGCAGCTTTTGTACTTCTATTGCTGCTTGAACTTTTTAACTGGGTGGAACATCAGGGAGTTTTTGCAAGGGTTCTTGGATAAAGGGTGAATGGAATTTGATAACGTCTGGTAATTATCCTTAGCACCCAAGCATCGGTGGTAATGCGTCGCCAAGCATTTGGGTGCAACGAAAATCTTTCCCTGACTGCTTCCCGAGGTAAGCAATGGGGCCTCCCTTCAGGAGTGCTGAAAGGGTTGACCGGAGAACGAATCTCTGGAACTTTGATTCTACAGACTACTCCTGCCTCTTGGATGGCATCTTCCACTGTAACTCATCCCTCTACCCCGAGGGATGCCAGAACCATGTGTGTCCTGGAAAGGCTTTTGGGATTTTCTGAACCACATTTTACCACTCCTTTGATTCCTGGAGTAGGATCATTGAGGAGTGGAAGAACGTACACCCACAGCAAAGTCTTTCCATCCTTTTCACACCTGGACAGAGTTTCTTTAACCTTGGGACCAAACAAGGAGGACCCATCAAAAGGGACATTGAATGGTTCTGCAACCTCACACCGGAGCATCCAAGCGTGTCTTCATATTGCAACGTCTGAAGCTGCTGACCTGGTAGCCCCTTCGGCTGCATGTGCAATGAGCCTAATGGACAAGTTCGATATTGACTCCAGGGTAGCTAGCTGGGAGGCTACTTTTTCCTAGACCTCCTTGGCCACAGCTCCCACTAGGGTATCAGACAGCGCCTTGACCAGATCCCTTTGGAGTCCAGTGAAATGTGCCAAAAAGTTGAAAGACCTGACAGAGGAGGTCAATGATGCACAGACCCGCATCCCAAATCTGTCTATTGCTCTGGACTCTTGGTTTGGGGGATGGACAGTAGAAATTTGTTTGGCAAATTCTTTCTTGGTAGCAGCCATGACCACCATGGCATCTACTACCAAGCCCTTAGCCCAGTGGAGTTGGTCCTCTGGGGCAGTAAGACTCTTATCAGGTCTCTGGGGGAGAGGTTTGACAGCATCAGGAGCCTTCCAAGCCCACTTAGAAATTAGCTTAATTAAATAGTCAGAGGGCGGGGGTCACCAAGGAGGTAGATGGGCATGCACCAAAGGCCAGCAAGTACAAAGATTCCTCCAAGGATGGGTCTTTGGGGCTTCCAACCATCCATCTGCTTCAGGATCTCCAGAATGTCTCCAAAGGAGATGTCTTCCGGGGGTGATCATGGGGAACCCTCTCCTGTACTTAAATCCATGTCTTCTGTGATGGAATCTTCAAGAGAATCGATGTTTTTCCTCTTGCATGATCTCTTTCAAGGGGGCTCCTCAGTGGGAACATCTGGGGACCACTCAGAAGGAGTATTCTTAGAAGGTAAGTCTTGTGACTGTGATGCACTCTGTCCTGGGGTAAAGGTTGGAGGCTGAACTGAAGAGCCTGGTGCCTCAAGGGAAGATGCAGTGGCCAACGCCCTTCCATGGCCTGAAAGCAGGACCCCCTGAGGGGGAATGGGAGCCTGGAACAGAGACTGACAAACTCGAAAGTGGGGTCACATTCCACTCTGAGAGCTCCACCTGGCAGACCAGAATCGAGGAAGGGTCCACCACCACTGTAGCCGTAAGGGATATAGACAGTTCCATAGAACAGCTTGGAACTGACCCAAACCCTCTGCGCTTGATGGTGAAGATATGCTCCTGGGGGCCCGATCGTGCTGATGGCACTGAATGGGCTAGGGCCAGATCTGGCACCAATAGCAAGGGTGCAATCGGCACCGAAGTCATAGGAACCTGGGTGGTCAGAGCCAAAGGTTCTAAAACTTGAGTTGAGGTTAGAGGAGGAGAGTAATTGGGTGTAGTCGGAGAGAAACCAGCTGCTTCGGGAGGGAGAGTGTTGTGAACAGTAGAAGAAAGACTATGGGCTGCCAAGATCTGATCCACCAACCTAACAATGTCCAGTTATGACAGACTTCTGGTGGAGCGCACTGAAAGGGCTGAAGGAGACTCCAGTATCTCTAGAAATGGACTGGGTAATTGTCCAAGAAAAAATTTACTGAAGGCGAGTAAGTAGACTGGATTCTGAAGATATGGATTGCTTCGGTACCGTATGTTGCATCATGGGTGAAACAGCTAGCACCGAAGTCGAAGCCGTAGAACTAAGGCTCTGAACCGAAGACTCATCTGGTATCGATGGGACCGAAGAACTCTTCGGTGCCAGAGATTTTGACTGCTCCGACAATTTAGTAACTTTGGATTTTGGTTCCAAGGAGGAATCCTTAGAGGCATATTTGTGTTTTTTAACGGTCGGTGCCAAAGGGGATGATGGCACTGATTGAGAAGACTTAGAGCCAGAGGGGACTGGTCTGCCTTGTACAATGCTTCCTCGAAAGGGGCCTTAAGAAGCCCTTTGAAGATCAATTTATTCTTTCTCTCAGACAGGGTTCTATTACTAAAACCCTGGCAAATGGTACAATCCACACTTAAATGGGGCACACCCAAGCAATACATGCATTTATCGTGATTATCTGAGTTTGGCAATTTTCTGCCACACTCAGAACATTGTTTAAATCCTGTGGTAGAAGACTTTGGCTTTTCAGCCATAACTTTCAAAAGAAAGAAACATACACACACACAAAAGACTTTAAAGGAAAAATCTACCAGCGATGGTAGAGAAGGTTACCACAAGGGTAAAAAGAAGAAAACTACCAGCAATGGTAGGGGAAAGAATTTACCACGGTAAAGATGGAAAAAACACACTCTCATCGCAGACCAAACACTCGATAAGGAAATTGAGAATTAACAGTAATAAGAAATTAATTGTTAATAGAATAGAAATTACTAGAAAAAAACAGAAAAATACTTAGCTACGAGAGATGACTGGCTGATTTGCGAAAGCAGCAAACGAGATCTGGGGTCATTTGGAGAGGGGAATTGTGGGCAGACTTGCAGCCCGTGAGATTTTATTGGCTAGCGCGGGCTGTGTAACAGCTGGATCAGTTCCAAGGATCGGAACCATAACCCATCAGTCAAGAATAGATGAAGACTGACATCAGATATACAGATACCAACTGTACAGGTACAGTAAGGCATTCAGGAAATGTGCATTTTACAGTTTTTGCATAGTTTCATTCCCATCTTTTTTTTTCTTCATAAGCAACAAAGATCCTGGTGGAAACAGCCCAATACATGCATTGCTGGCAGAATGGACAGAGGCACACAGTGTCTTCAAAGAAAGGGGAAAAAAAGACACATCATTTCCTCTGCTGAGTTTATCAGACTTCCTCAACCAGTTTGGGAAGACAGACATTCGTACAGGTCACTAAGAAAGCAGAGCAGCAAATAATAAAGGTTAATACAAATGCAGCCTATTCATTTTCTTGTTTCGAAAAAAGGAAGTAAGAAACAGTAGCTACTGATCACTGTTTTTTTAAGGTCACAGTATGGAGCATTCACTTAGAATAAAATGAATAGGCATGCTACTGTACAGACAGAAAGAAGCTCTTGGAAATAAAGCCAGGATGTATACATATGTACCTGAAGAGGTACTATATAACTATTTTTTTTTCATTTAACTGAACCACAGCAACTTGAAAATGTCCAAACGCCTATTATAATGATGAAGTACAGCAAATCAATATGTTCATAGGTATATATTAAGCTAATGACCACAAGGGCCTTTTTAAGCCTAACCATGCATCCCAAATGTATCCAACAAGTTTGTTGCCCTAGGGAGTATTTTTAGGGGAGTATGTAAGCTAGGGCATGTGTGGTCAAACATTTATTTGCAGGTTTAAATCCATAGATCCACTACTGCAAGTAAAATCAAACTGCGCACACTTTATGGATATCTTGGTTGTGTTGTTTTCCAGAGTCATCAGGTTATTTTGGCAGCTGTCACTGCTTTTGAAAATGTACCTTCACAATAATCGCAAATCATATGATGGACAGCAGGCCTTGCACACCAGTGATAATAATTCCTAGCTCTGCATCATAAACAATCAACAGGAGCTGACAACAGTGATTGCAGTTCCTAGCTCTGAACCATAAACAATCAACAGGAGCTGACAATTCATGGGGTGTGTCAGCTTATAACAACTAAAGAAAGAGTCTGCTGCTCTTTCCATGTCTATGCTAAAGGCAAGTATCTGCTCTACTGCAATCAGGCACTTCATTTTAATGTACTCATGACATAATCACATCATCAGCATAACAGCCCAACATGAATAATGTAGGCATAACCATACCACCTCTGAGTGTCAAAGACTGAACACCCCCACATACTCAATCCAATGCCCCTTGGGTGACTTTTCTTAAAATAAGCCGGAACTATTGTATACAACTATTTACGTCTGCTGTAACTAGTATACAATCCCAATGGTAATCACAATTCCTCAGTATGTCTAAAAAATGATGTGAGCTCTTTAATATATGTGGAAACAGATGTAAAATCTTTATTTTTTTCTCAAAAATAGATGAAGGTTCAGTCTTTGAACCAGTTGTTAATATAAGGGGTCTGGATAGGGGATCTAAATTATTCTTGTATATCTTAGGTATTTCAAAATAAACTCAGAATAAAGGTTTCCCCACATGACTGTAGTTATAAATATCTTCACCCTATTCAGTAAAGCTTCTATAAGAATACAGACTATTTTTTGCATGCGACACTGACCTCTTTTAGTGAAATTAATCTGTACTCCAAATCGTTTAAAATATGCAACTTTGACTCATAGTCAATTGTGCTCATAACAACTATACCACCTCCTTATCTAGTTTCATAATTAATTTCTTAATCTATTCCCTACAAGTGCTTATTAGATATAGTAAATATTTTTTTTCAAACATACATTCTCTAAATTTACTCTGACAAAGCTTCTCAAACGCCCGAACATGAGGATGGGTTTTTTTTTAAAAAAACTGCTATGTACGGGTAAAAAGCTACAGTAATCGCTTGTTTGTTCAAAGAAGAAGTTGCAATTTAACTTTTGAGAAAACAGTTATAAATCCACTAATGTATTTTTGAAAATGTGTTTATTAACATTACCCAGCACAATATTGCTAAACCTGTAGACATAGAAGGCACTGCATTCTATTTGCACATTTAATGTCTTGCATTGTTGTGTCTCCACTGTGCTTCTGACATCACAGGTTCTTCCTGTCTTTCCTTTGACGTGGTTGGTGTGTTTAATGATTGACCTTGCGGATTAGTCAGTTCTGTACTGATCTGGCTGCTAAAGTCTTCGGAACCCCTCAAGGGGCTGGTGAAGCTAAACCATCTTCTTCATATGTCTCACTGTCTGCTGTTTCCCCTAACTGAAAGTTGTAAATGTTACAGTTTATATTTAAAATGCTTTACTTTGACAAACTAATTTTTGAGCTTGGTTCTGACGTAGCTGGGAGTGCATAGACTTGTTTGTTTTGATATTCCTCTTGGTCACAGGTTAATTTCCTTTATTTTTATCTGCTGTTCTTTCAAATACCCCCAAAAACTTGTTTTTATAAGAATCAAATAAAAGATTATTGATAAAGTTACCATGAAGTACTCTCTACATTTGTATTTCATAAAAGCAGACAGCAATTCTCTTCCAGCTCTACCAAATAAACCAACTCTACCAAATAAACCAATCAAGTCTTCATAAAGTGGTAAATCCTTTTCCATACCACTTGAAAACCTCCAACACCTTAAGCCAACTGATACATTTTTGACTTTTCAAGTATTTATGGAAAAATAAATTGCCCATTTGAAGTTATTTAAATTTTCTTCCTCATAAAAGCATCACTGGATCCCCTTTTTCTTGATAACTGCCACTAAACACTGACTCTTCCCTTTATAGGTACATTTACTGACAAAATGTTCATACGTGTAAATGGGCTCATGGATGCATTATCAGTCTGGATTTCATATTTTCCAAAATACTGAGAACTAATTCAAATTCAATCAGTATCAATGACATTGGATACCATTTTTATAAACAATCATCTTGAAACATGACCATTATTAATACAACAGTATTACACAATACAGCAATTATACAGCAATTCCAAACTTAAAATACTTTTACTCTTTATTCCTGGCTCACCCAACAAAATTACCTAGATAGTAAATTCCCCTTCACCTTTAATTTCAACTAAAAGCAACTCTACAGATAGTTCTAACAATTTATACAGGACCCTAAGCAGTACAGGGAGAAGGGAGGGGCTGCTCAGGGAGCAAACTTTAATGGGATACAATTTGCATTTACTGATGGGGCATAAGTACAGTACCAGTAATCCTGAAATGAATGCAGATACTGCATTTACAAATTGAGTACATCCACAGCAAGTGCCAGCTACGAATGCAGGAAACGGTTACAGTTCAGAACAAAACTTTTTTTTGGTCATCAACTTTGATATGAAGGAGGGCCAGTTGGAGGAACTGTCCAGGGCACCAAATAACTTAGCTATGGCTCTAAACCTACCTAAGTTTGATAAGTCACTGGTGTTTTTTTACATCCTTTAAATAATCTCTTCTTTGGGAATCCAGTCAAATCTGCTACATTCCTTGAAAACAACCAGCATCATATTAGAGTGAATTAATACATTTTAAAATACTTCCATCATATCACCTCAATTTTACATAACTGTATAATGCTACCTTCCAAACTTCCAGTGTATCCTCTCATTGGTAAACAGACAATCCAATTCCTGGTTCAGTGCCCATTAGACAACTTACCACTAAAAACTTCATCATAATCTCCTCCACTGCTCTTCACAAACATAGTACTCATTCTTCCAACCAACTCCTCTACCAACAATGATTCGTAAAGTGTTCTGACTTGCAGTTAACTCCCACGCCCACATTTTACTTATTATATTTTCAGTATCAATCACGTGTCATACCCAAAAGCTTCCAGGTTAGCTTAAATAAGAAGCCACCACCTTGGACATACCCTTAAGCATATTACACTCAACCATACATCATATATATACCCTTCACATCCGTTACAGCCAACACATCATTATGAATCATCTCGTGCATTTGCTTTCTTCAAAGTAAGAAAATGATTTTGCCATATCTACCTGTCAGTACAACCACGAAGAGGCACAATAATGTTTTAAACCATATTCCATACTCCATATTCAGGCTTGTGTTTGGGCCTAGTGTTTGTGGAGGCTGTGTGTCTGAGCACATGTTCAGGGACATCTTGGTTTAGCCAAAGCCATCAGGCATTTCAGTGAGAGGGAACTGTTTAAGGTCACTGGCTGACTGAGGACACCTGAACTACAGCTTAGACTAAGCACATCATTGGTTCTTTTGAGCTTTTTTTTTTTTTTAAAGTTGTCTCAGGTTTCAACTTTCTGTTACCTAAGAAGTTAAGTTTGAGTGTTTCTGCCATTTCACACTGAGCTAATCGAAGGAAGGACACTGAGCAAACTCGGATCTATAATATATAACATTAAGTATCCTGTTTTTTTTGCTTTTTTTCGAGCTATTTATAGCACTTTGTCTACTGTATATTTTTCTACCTAGTTTCACTGTGTGTGAGGTATTAACTGGAAATTGTCCACTTTTATTAAGCATCTGTTGGGTTGTTTGATTGTAATAACTTGTTTGCAGTTAAAAGCTTTCGCTAGAGGCTCCTTTAGCTGTTTAAAACTTTCATTTAAAGGCTCACTGCTGCTTTTCTGCTGTGAGAAACATTTCTGCAGTTTGTTTCCCACCCTCCCTCCATATTGGTATGCTGTTCTTATAGTTGGTGGCTTTGCAGTTGCCCGCCCCTACTGTAAATTTGATCTGGGACCCTCCTCCCAGTCTAGTGTCATTACCTCATTCTACCTAATACAGGGAGAACATTTGACAAGGCCAATCAGCTTAGTTTCTGCTCCTTCTTTCTCTCTTTCCACTTAAAAAAAAAAAATTCTAAGCTTGTTTCCTGCCTTTCCTGTGGGTAGTCTAGTCTGGATACAGATTTGCTGTGTCCAGGACTATTTGTGGGCTTCTAAGTCCCCAAGCCTTTCTGTGTTAAAGGGAAGCCTTCTAGCTTAATTTTGTTTCTTTGAAATAGCCAGTTTTTTAGTTTCAGCACTCAAGTCTGTTTCTTTGAGCTCAGCACTTGTTCAGAACTGCGGTGGTGGTGCTGCGGTAGCGTTGTCGCCTCACATTAAGACGCTGTTCGGTTCGATTCTCAGCTAGAGCGTCTTCTGTGTAGAGACATGCATGAATGGACGTACCTTCGTTGAAGGTTGTGCGTCAAGGCTGGCAACTCGGCACGTAAAATATCTACTGCCAATCATTAGCGGACCAGAGTTCCGTTGTGGCGACCCCTAACCGGGAAAAGCCGAAAGACTCAACAACAACAACTTGTTCAGAACTTATTGTAAGCACTAAATAAGCTACAAATTACTACAACACTCAACTTTCCTCACTGTCTAGAGGAAAGCAGTTTCTAGTACTTAAATAAGCACTTATCCAGGCATGTCTAAGGGTCAGCTCCGGTGTTTTCTCCTGTCTACCTGATGAATCTGGGCATCTTGGGGCAATGCAGCAATTGCCTCATGTACATAGACAGCCCTCTCCTCCTACCACCCAACACTACAACCTGTGAGAGATGCACTTATATAGCCAAACTGGATGCAAAGCTCTCTTCACCTAAGACTGGACTAGACAGTCAAAAGGAGAAGGTAAACACTTGTACCACACCACACTCAGTACATAGTCCCTCAAAACGTACACCACAAAAACACACACATAGAAACACAAAACACACACCTACATTCACGGAGGCTCTCAGTAAAAACCTGCCCAAGCAACAGGGACCTCCAAAGCAGAAACACAAGCAACCATCACCCCCCCCCCCCCAACACAACCCAAATGACACAGCCCACAAACTCACTCAACCACAGCCCATAAGGCATAACAACGTACCCAAAACTCTAGACATAGGTGACTCTATAGTCAGGCACACTGATGTTCCACTCATCAGGCTAAACAAGGAGAAAGTTACTGTCAGCAGCCTGTCGGGTGCCAGAATCCACCACATAACACATGCACTCAGGTCACTCCACAACAAGTACAAATATGACACTATCATTGCCCATGTTGGTGTGAATGACCTGAGACGAACCTCCCTGGACTACATGAAAAGGGACATGGAGGAGCTGTCTGATCTTGCAGTCCAGGTAGATATGACCCTAGCCCTGAGTAGCATCCTGCCATCACCCAGAATGATACCACAGTACAAGGACAAAATGATTGACTTCAACAATTGGCTAAGCTTCTGGTGTCATTCTAAGGGGATCCAGTATCTGTCTGCCTGGGGTGACATGATTGACAAACCACGATGCTTTGCCAGAGATGGCCTGCACCTGTTGCCCCCGGGATTCCAGATACTGGCTAAGGCTCTAGCCACCCCTATAGTGCCTTTTTTAGGCAAGGTTCAAATGACAAATTCACCACTGTAACAGGTACAAGGCAAGAAGAATCTGAGGGTATTGCTACTCAATGCTAGAAGTCTAAACCTCAAAATGCACTCACTCGAGGCACTCCTTAAAATGGAGAACATCGACATCTGTGCAGTGACAGAGACCTGGTTCAAGGCTCCAGAGAGTACCCCTGCATTACCAGGCTATAATTCATACCACACCTTTCGGCCACCTAACCTGGACCGAAACACTAAAGGCGGAGGCGTGTTCATATTCATTAAGGATATCCACACCTCCAGGCTAGTTACGCAGCATAATGCATCTGAGATTATCCAAGTGCAACTAACTCTGAGCAAGACCGCAATCCAAATTGTAGCTTGCTACAGATCCCCCACCATGCCCCAGGATTCCCACTCCTCATTTCTTGATACACTGGAAAATATTAGGGTACAACCTAACACCCTAATAATGGGCGATTTCAACTACCCCACCATTAACTGGGAAAACTACTCATGCACCAACTCTTGTGCTCAACATTTTCTGGAATTCATAAATTCCAATGCCTTGGATCAACTTATCCACACCCCCAACAGGGGCAGCAATATCCTAGACCTGGTTATTACCAGCATGGGCAACCAGTGCTCCACACCAGAGGTCAATTCCTCGTTGGTCAGATCCAACCACAAGCTAATTACCCTAGACATCCACATCCCTCCCCCACTCCCCATTAGGGAAACCACAGTAAAATATTTCTCCAAAGTCAACTTCATGCTTCTTAAGACAGAAGTGGCAAACTTCACAACACCCATGCTGATGGACAATAGAGGTATGACTGCAGAATCCTACACAAATGCACTTTATAAGCACTTACACGAGTGCATGGATCGTGCAATCCCTAACAGAACCAAGATGCTATCCTCCAAAAAAAGGAAAACAATCTAGTGGTCCCCTGCCACAAACAAACTCTACAACAGAAGAAAGAAACTGTTGCAAAAAAAGAGTAAAATCCCATGATTGGAGAAACTCCCTGGTCAGCCTTAATAAGAAGCTGAGATCCCTCATAAAATCCTCCAAAGCTAGTTACGAAAACAAAATTGCCACTGACTCTAAAGACAACCACAAAGCATTCTATAGCTATGTCAAGAATCTCAACGGCAACACTCAGATCTGCTCTGAGTTACAGCACAATGGCACTAAATATACAGAACCAACTGATATTGCCAACATCCTGGCAGATAGGTTCAGTGCTAACTTTACCCCCCTGTCATCCTCTAAAGGGCCAATCTCTATACCAGAAGAATGCAAAATTCCTGTAATCACGGCTGCACAGGTAAAAAACACATTACCCAAAGCCAAGAACACAGCATCCATGGGACCTGACAACATTCCAGGCTGTGTTCTACATGAACTACAGAACTAACTGGCACCCCACCTAAGTACCATGTTCAATCATAGCCTCACCTCAGGCTATGTGCCCACTGAAAGGCGCACAGCGACGGTTATCCCACTCCACAAAGGGGGAGCCACCACAGACCCCGGAAACTACCACCCTATTAGCCTAACGAGCCTGGTCTGCAAGGCTAAGGAACGTATCATCATGGAACTTATAAACAATGACACTGGTAATCTCCAAACTCAGGACCCCACCCAGTTTGGGTTTGTAAAAGGCAGATCATGTCTCCTAAACCTGATAGACTTCTTTGAAGCAGTCACCAAATCCTTAGATGAGGGTAAGGTGGTTCACACAGCCTATCTAGATCTCGCCAAGGCTTTTGACACCATCCACCACTCTGGAATTACAGATAAACTCACTAAACTAGGTATAAATCCCTATGTCGCAAGATGGGTTGCCAACTGGCTCACTGACAGAACCCACACTGTGAAAGTAGCAGACTCCAAATCCAACTTCAGACCAGTGACAAGTGGAGTACCACAGGGTTCAGTCCTGGGTCCTCTCCTGTTTGGTATCTACTTCTCTGAAGTACAGGCTAACACAGAAGGTCTTTGGCTAATGAAGTTCGCAGATGACTGCAAACTAGGAGCCATAATCAAAACTCTAAAAATCTCTCCTTTGATAATCACATCGCCACAGTAGTCAGGAAATCCTTCTACGTGGCACACCTCATCACAAAAGGTTTCTCATTCAGGAAAAAAGAGGTCATTGTTCCCCTGTACTCGTCACTCATTAGACCCATTATAGAATACAATGCCCCTTTTGGTATATACCTCACAAGACATCTACAACAACTGGAAAGGCCACAGAAATACCTCACAAAGAGGATTACTGGCCTCAAGCAGATGCCCTATGCAGACAGTCTAAAAAAACTGCAGCTTTACTCCGTCGCATATCGCCTACTCAGAGGCGATCTCTGCCTAACACACAAAGCTATGTCAAACCCAGAGCTGTTAGACATGCTCCACTTAAAGAAATCCCAATCCCTATGAGCTACACGCTCTAGGGACCTAAACCTTGTCACCACAATAAACAGAACATGCTGGAGGGATAGATTCCTGTCCCTGAGACTTCCCATACTCTGGAACAAACTACCTATCTATATCAAACAAAGCTCCTCATTAGCACTCTTCAAGAAAAATCTTGACGATTGGATGGGAGATAGGAAATTCACCCCGGGGATCACTTCTATGGCTCTGCTCGACAGTGGCACAGGAAAATAATTTTCTTGGGTGGCGAAAGCCAGGGTACATTTTGGCTAGGCTTATATAGGCCCTAGGGCCAATAGCCTAGTACCTATCTATGAACCTATAAATGGAAGTCTAATTACATCAACCTTCATTTCTGATTATGTTGCAGTCTTACACAATCTTTTTTGAAGCATAATACAATCTGGTACAACTGGCAATCGGGTATTAATTTTCATATATTATCAATTACATCACCATGACTTCACATATGTACATCATCCTTGCATAACTTAACTTCAAACAATTATTTTCTACTTAGGCAAATGACCTGAACAAACCTGAAGGGGAAATATTCTTCTATTAGGCCCAGGAACAACAACAAGAAATGTCATTCACATTAAACATAATCCACACCTCTGTCTAATGTTAGTCACTTTTACACTTGTCCATGTTAATATAATCAGCAATGTACTGTCTCAACTGGAATGATTTCATTGCCACACACTTCATTTTCTTTAGCTCATTCAAGAAACATGAAAACCTTCCCCATTTATCCATAAACATTATATACCAGATATTTTTTATAAATACTTTTATTGAATTATCACTTATGACACAGAAAAACTTAAATTTAAGGTAATCATATCATATTAACAGGTTCACATTTACAAATATTATACATCACATACATTGTTCTATACAATTTAATCAATCCAACATTACATCTACAACATTTGACATCTACCTGAAAAAAAATTATTTGGAGTCTGCTCAGGAGTATAAAACTACCCATGCAAACATTTCCAGGCAAAAATCCTACATCCTCTAGATTTTGTTGCATATTTAGGAGCCATACATATGTCCTCCTATTGATTCTTTGTGAATTGCTCATCTAATCTCTCTTCTCAATCTTTTCCGACCTGCTCTGATTCCTATAGTTATTGTGCAATGTATTATATGCCTACTAATTATCCCCTTTTCTAACAGCAGCCTCTGTTCTAGATTCAACTAAAAACTCAGCCAATGCAGGTCTTTCAGTTAGGATTCCCCTAACCCTTTCTCTTGGCCTAGACTATGATATCAAACCCTGGATAGGGAAAGCAATTTCTAGCCTGCAGTCCAAATTTTTTTTAGCCTTTTCCCATTCTATTACCTTTCCCTCTTTAATTACTTGTTGCCAATACCTTGGTTCCTTTATTCGGTCCCCTCTTGCCTTTGCTCTGTATCCCTAATTGCAGTCTTCCCTATAGGAAGAAATTCCTTTCTCCATTCTTGTGCTGGCTTAGTTCTTAGTATACCTTCTGCCACTTTATTAATATAATATTCTGTATGACAGTTACTTTCCTTAAGGATCTTCATCCAGAATCCCACTCATTCCTTATTTCTTGAATTACTCCCCCTGCTTCATCTTCCCCCCTTTCCACTTTAAATTGTAGCTTTCTGCTTGTGTTACATATAAAAGTCTTAATGTTGTAGCTCCAAAATTTCCCTTCAAATCAGGTAATCTTTAATCTCCTCGCTCTATTGGAAGGTTCACCTTATCCCACTTGGCTCAACTTAACTGTCCACAACTTTGACTCTGGTTGATAAAAATATGCCTGATCTGTATATAAAAATAAAGGGATTAAAAACATGTTCACTGCTTGTATCTTGCTATCCATATTCATAAACAGCTTCAGTTTTTTCAGTTTTTGTATTATCATTTTATTCTCTTCCCACATGGTCTTAGCTGTCGTAACAGAATCCTTTTTAAACCACTCAAATACTTGATTTAATTGTGTTCCCATAAATACAGGTATTGCTGGACCAATTCATGTGTGAGTACATAGTTTACAGGTATAGCCTTTATTGTATCTTCATTAATTTTATACCCTTACAAAAACTGAAGCTGTCTCAAGATGTTCCACAACACTGAGATGTCCTTTTCTGGCTTTATCAGGTACAAAATAATACTATAAAGCCAACTTTTCTTGATTACCATACCAATTATATCTTTGAATTTCTGAGTCCCTTATTTCCTTTGCCAATGGCTCTGAAAACCACAGTAAAAAACTTCTCAAAACCGAAGTGGAATCCTTCAAGGCCCCAGGGCCAGTGGAAACTACGGCCCACACTGCAGAATCCTATATAAACGCATTCTACTGACATCTCCAGGAATGCATGGATCATGCTATCCCAAACAAAACCAAGACCCAATCATCGAAAGGCAGGCATCCAGTCTGGTGGACCCCTGCCATAAATAAACTGTACAACAGAAGGAGGAAGCTACTACATGACAGAGCAAAATCCCTAATAGGGAAGGCATCTCTGATCAGTACTAGCAAAAATTACGATCCTCATAAAATCCTCCAAGGCCAGCTTGAGAGAAAAATTGCACAGGACACCAAAGACAATCATAAGGCTTTTTCAGTTATGTTAGAAACCTGGGATGCAACTCCCAGACTTGTTCTGAGTTGATTCTAAATGACAAAAATACACTGAACCCACAGACATCGCCAATATCCTGGCAGACAGGTTCAGTGCAAATCCGCCTCCCCCAAAGAGCAAGTATCTATCCCAGCAGAGGGCTGCCTCTCAAACATCTCTGATGCTCAGGTGAAGGCTGCCCTCTCCAAAGCAAAAACACTGCTTCCATGGGACCAGATGGCGTCCCAGGTTGCCCTACATGAACTCCAAGAGGAACTAATCCCTCAAATAAAACAGCTATACAATCTCAGCCTCACTACAGGATATGTGCCCACAGAATGGCGTGCAGCAACAGTGGTCCCACTCCACAAAGGTGGAGCCTCTGGACCCTGGAAACTATTGCCCCATAAGCCTGACTAGCTTAGTCTGCCAGGCTATGGAGCGGATCATCACGGAGCTCATAAACAAAGACATTGGGGACCTACAGACACTAGATCCTACCCAGTTTGGCTTTGTCAAGGGCAGATCCTGCCTTTTGAACCTGGTTGACTTCTTTGAAACAGTCACCAAAGCCATAGATGAAGGGAAGGTAGTCCACACAGCCTATCTGGACCTTGCAAGGCATTTGACACAATACCCACTTGGGTATCATAGATAAGCTATCCAGCTTAAATATAAACCCCTATGTCACAAGAGGGGTCACAAACTGGCTCAAAGACAGAACCCACAGAGTGAGAGTTGCTGGAGCCATGTCCGACTTGAAACCGGTCACAAGTGGAGTCCCACAGGGTTCTGTCCTGGGACCACTCTTTTCGGTATATACTTTCCGAGGTACAGGCAAGCGTGGGAGGACTATGGCTCACCAAGTTCATGAGCGACTGCAAACTGGGCGCCATAGCCTAGTACCTACCTATGAAGTCTAAACATCCTTCATTTCTGATTATGGTCTTACAGAGACAGTAATAAATCTGGTACAACTGGCCATGGTTTATTAAGCTAATCACCATGACCACATATGTACATCATCCTTTGGCAACTTCAAACAATTGTATTTTCTACTTAGGCAAATGACCTGAACAAACCTGAAGGAAATCTTCTATTAGGCCCAGGAACAACAACAAGAATGTCATTCACATTAAACATAATCCACACCTCTGTCTAATGTTAGTCACTTTTACACTTGTCCATGTTAATATAATCAGCAATGTACTGTCTCAACTGGAATGATTTCATTGCCAAACTCATTCAAGAAACATGAAAACCTTCCCCATTTATCCATAAACATTATATACCAGAAAAACTTAAATTTAAGGTAATCATATCATCATTAACAGGTTCACATTTACAAACATTATACATCACATACATTGTTCTATACAATTTAATCAATCCAACATTACATCTACAACATTTGACATCTACCTGAAAATTATGTGGAGTCTGCAGCAGTATAAAACTACCCATGCAAACATTTCCAGGCAAAAATCCTAAATCCTCTAAGCACAATTATCCCCTTTTCTAACAGCAGCCTCTGTTCTAGATTCAACTAAAAACTCAGCCAATGCAGGTCTTTCAGTTGGATTCTAACCCTTTCTCTTGACCTAGACTATGATATCAAACCCTGGATAGGGAAAGCAATCTCTAAGCCTGCAGTCCAAATGTCTTTTTAGCCTTTTCACATTCTATTACCTTCCCTGCCTATGCTCGGTATCCCTAATTGCAGTCTTCCCTATAGGAAGAAATTCCTTTCTCCATTCTTGTGCTGGCTTAGTTCTTAGTATACCTTCTGCCACTTTATTAATATAATATTCTGTATGACAGTTATTTTCCTTAAGGATCTTCTTCCAAAATCCCACTCATTCCTTATTTCTTGAATTACTCCCCCTGCTTCATCTTCCCCCCTTTCCACTTTAAATTGTAGCTTTCTGCTTGTGTTACATATAAAAGTCTTAATGTTGTAGCTCCAAAATTTCCCTTCAAATCAGGTAATCTTTAATCTCCTTGCTCTATTGGAAGGTTCACCTTATCCCACCCACTTGGCTCAACTTCTTCCCTTCCAGATAAAATCCTTCAACTCTAACACTGTCCACAACTTTGACTCTGGTTGATAAAATATTCATAAACAGCTTCAGTAGTTTTGTATTATCATTTCTCTTCCCCATGGGTCTTAGCTGTAAAGTAACAGAATCCTTTTTAAACCACTCAAATACTTGATTTAATTGTGTTCCCATAAATACAGGTATTGCTGGACCAATTCATGTGTGGGTACATAGTTTACAGGTATAGCCTTTATTGTATCTTCATTAATTTTATACCCTGACAAGAACTGAAGCTGTCTCAAGATGTTCATTCGAGATGTTTTTCTGGTTTTTATCTTTATCAGGTACAAAATAATACTATAAAGCCAACTTTTCTTGATTACCATACCAATTATATCTTTGAATTTCTGAGTCGCTTATTTCCTTTGCCAATGGCTCTAAATATAAAGCAAATAAAGAGCAAGAAGGACACCTTTGCCTTGTTCCTCTCTTCAGATATAACTTGTCAGACAGTAACCATCCTGCTTTAATTGTTGCATCCAGTCCCTCATATATCCTCTTAATAAACTTCATTATTGTACCAGGGAATGCAAATTCTTCCACTGTTCTACTCAAAATCCCAGCCTACTCTGTCAAATGTTTTCTCTGCATCAGAACCCACCAACAATATTATTTTCTTACATTCTGCTTCCCTATGTATCATTGTTCTGTTAATGTTGTCAAATGTTTTGCCTCCCATCCACAAAACCATTGATCCGTATCTATTAGTTTTAGCAACATCTTTGCCATTCTTTTAGCTATTACAGACAACACTGTATAATCATGGTTTAAAATGGAAATAGGCCCATATGAAGCTGGGTCTGATGTGTGTTTACTATCTTTAGGTATTGCAGCCACCTCAGCTTTCTTCCAGTAAGTTGCTGCTTCCCCTCCTTTTAAAAAAGGAGTTGTGTACTTACCATAACATTCGGTCTGTGTTGTCCATCTTCATTTATCCTTGACCTGTGGGATCAGTTCTGAATATCAGAACCAACTTGGCCGTTACTATACTATAGCCCAGCCCACGAGGGCCAAAAACTCTTGAGTTTAAGTCCTAACCAGAATGCAACTCTCCCATTTATCTCAGACTGATTCTGCAGACAGAAAAAGACAGAAATTATAATCCTAATAATACCTTCAGGGTGGCCATATCTGGCATCATGGGAAAAAAAAAATAACTAGGATCATAAATCATTCCACCAAGAGGTCTGAAAGGAAGGGGGATGGAGGGTGGGGAGGCAATGATAAATAAAATGACAACACAAATGGAACTTTATGGTAAGTACATAACTTCTTTATCTGAGGTTGTCAATCTTCATTTAAATCTTGACCTGTGGGATGGAGTCCCCAGCTACCTTAGATCTTGGGAGGACTCATGGAAGGATATTCCTGAGCACCATAGAACAAAATGATGTTCTTCCCCTAGAGACCAAATCCAATTTGCAACAAATAATAAAGGTATGTAGGGTAGCCCAAGTTGTTACTGCACAAATATCGTCCATGGAAGCATTAGAATAGAACACTGCTGAAGAAGCAACTGCTCTGGTAGAGTGTGCCTTAACAGGCCCAGGTAACTCAACTTTCCTCTTGTTGTATACAAAAGAAATACAATCTTTTATTCATCTAGATGAAGTGACTTTGGAAACGTAATTGTCTATGAACATCTAATAAATGCAAACAGTACTCCACTTTGTTTGAGTAATTGGGAAAGAATACTGGTAGACTGATTGCCTGATTCACATTCTTTTCTGACACCACCTTTGGCAAAAAAGAAGGGTTTGTTCTCAATTAAACCCTGTCTTTGTGGGATATCAAATAAGGTGGTTTGCAAGATAAAGCTTGAATTTCAGAAATCCGTCTGGCAGAATTTATTGCTACCAAAAGTATAGTTTTCCAAGACAAGAATTTCAAGTTGTACTCAGCAGCAGGCTCAAAGGGGGAATGACCTATTGCTTGTAACACTAAGTTTAAATCCCAAGGTGTATATAGATCTTTATATGGGGGTTTAACATCAAGGTCCCTTTTAAAAATGCTTTGCAAAGGCTATGCGAAATTAAAGAACATTCTTTAAACCCATTATGAAAATTGGAGATAACTGCTAGTTGAACCTGATGGTAGACGAAGAGGCCCTGGCTTCAATCAACAATGCTAAGAATTCTAAGACTTTATTGATAGGAGCAGAGAAGGGATCAATGTTGTTATCATGAGCCCAGAAGGAAAATCACTTCCATTTACTATTGCAGTTTCCTGGTGGAAGGCTTCTGGGAGGTCAAAAGAATCCTATGAACTGGGGAATAAAGTTTATTACATCTGGCAAAGTACAGTTGTGTACACTTACCATAAATGTAGATGTTTGAGTGTATTCACTGTTGCAGTCATCACACTTGGGTTATCAGCCTGCAGGTAGCCCTCAGTCGGCCTGAATACCAGAGACTTAGTATTTCTGCATCGGATGCTGTCACTCCAGGACTGACGTCAGGGGCATAAAAACTGGCAGCCGACGCCATTACATTAGTTTTTCTTGCCCCAAATGTCAGCAGCCCCCCAAATAGGGAGCTAAGTTATGGTCGGGAAAACAACACCAGCCATTTTATTAGTTTTTCTTGCCCAAAATGTCAGGAGCTCCCCAAATAAGGAGCTAAGTTATGGTGGGGAAAACACCACCAGTAAAAAGTAAATACCAATACCAATACCCCTGAAAGGAGTGAGTAATAGCCATAGAGAGGAGAGAGAGAGAAACCAGGGGGCTGGAGGGGGGAAACCAGGACTGCAACAGTGAATACACTCGAACATCTACATTTATGGTAAGTGTACAAAACTGTATTATGTTCTTTGTGTTTCACTGTTGCAGTCATCAAACTTGGGTGGATTCCCAAAGCTGAAGGAGAGTGGAGGCAGTCAAGAAGAGTTAGGGCTGGCTAGTATGCCTTGCAGGACTGCTGTTGTAAAACCTGCCCTGGTGAAGGTGTGTACTGAACTCCAGGTAGCAGCTTCCAGGATGTCCCTGGTAGGGACTCCCCTGAGAAATGCTGTAGAGGTAGATGTTGCCCTAGTGGAATGTGTTCTGACCCCCTGAGGTGTTGGTTTCCCATGGTGCTTGTAGCAGAAATGGATGCAGTGTACTATCCATTTGGAAATTGTTTGTTTTGAAATGGCCTTGCCCTCTGCCCTGTTGTAAAGCTGACTAGTAACTGGTCAGATTTTCTGAAGGGCTTAGTCCTATCAAGGTAGAATCTTATCTGTCTCTGCACGTCCAAGGAGTGCAGGATCCTTTCCCCTTTATTGTGAGGATTAGGGAAGATTGGATGGATTGGTTGAGAGGCACACTGGATACCACTTTAGGCATGAAGGAAGGGTTAGTAATGAGGGAAACCCTGTCAGCATGGAAAATAATGAAGGGTTCTACAGCCATACATGCTTGTAGCTCAGACACACTTCTAGCTTAAGTGATGGCCAGAAGCAAGGCTGTTTTCCAAGAGAGGAGTTTTAAGTCTGCTGATGCAGCAGGTTCAAAGGGGGGAAGCGTGAGCTTTTCCAGTACAAAGTTAAGGTCCCAAGCAGGGGTGGGTGCTCTCCTTGGTGGCCTTAAGGTGTTTGCCCCTCTCAGGAACTGTTTGATAAGAGGGTGTGAGAAGAGAGGTGGCTCAGTGTTGTAATGAGCCGAAATGGCTGAGGCATGTATCTTAATGGAGGAGAAGGACAGGCCTTTGTGGAGTAGATCTGCTAAGTAATCCAGGATTAGAGGTAGGGAGGGCAGAGTTGTGTCCTCTTCCTTTAGAAAGAATCCAGGCGCAGAACCTTTTCCACTTATCAGCATAGGATTTTCTTGTACTGGGTCTTCTGGCTTCAAGAATGATGTCCAGCAGCTGCTTGCTTAGGGCTGCTTGGGGAGAATTCAAAGAATAAGCCAGGCTGCAAGATTTAGGGTTTGCAGTTGTGGATGCAAAATCTGTCCCTCCTGCTGAGAGAGCAGGGTTGGGTTCTGGTGTAGGTGCCAGGTTGGCACCGGTGACAGGCTGCACAGGAGTGGGTACCAGTGCTGGCATGGCCAGCATTGTCCTTGGTCTGTCCTATCTTGAGTAATACTCTTGAGAGAAGGGGCAGAGGGGGAAAGGCATAGACTGAGAGATTTACCCACTGGAAGTTAGGGCATCCACTTTCCAGGCCCTGCTGTGAGGATTCCTGGTGCAGAATTTGCTGAGCTGGTGATTGTAGGGGGAGGCAAACAGATCCACCTCTGGGGTCCCCCATTTCTGAATCAGAAGGTTGAAGGTGCTGGGCTCCAATTGCCACTCATGCGGGTCTAGGAGATTTCTCTGCCTGGTAGGAATTGAGCTTGCAGATGGACTTGCATGTCCAAGGCCGTGTGCCACAGGGCCATGGCTAACCTGCATATTGGGTAGGAGTGCATTCCCCCCTGCTTGTTGATGTACCACATAACTGTGGTGTTGTCTGTTTTTATTAGCAGTTGTCCTGGAAAGAGAAGGGATATGAAAGCTGTCAAGGCATTCTGCACAGCTAGCATCTCTTTTTGGTTGATGTGCAGATGAATTTGACTTGGGTTCCAGTGGACCTGAATGCATTTGCCGTCCATGTGTGCTCCCCAGGCATAGTCCGATGCGTCTGTGGTTAGGGGTTTGGGTGGCGTGGGGTTGAGAAAAGGGCAGTCCCTTGTTGTGGTAGCATGCTTCTGCCCACCAAAGGAACTCTGTCCTTAGGGTATGATAGGAATGACTTTTTCCAGGTCCTGAGAATGTTGGCACCAAAGACTTTTTAAGTACCACTGAAGATTCCACACATGCAGTCTTGCATATGGAATTAACAGTATACATGAGGCCATGAACCCTAGGGCCTGAAGTATTTTTCTTGCAGATAGCTGGGTTCTGGTGGCCATTTGTTTGAAGTAGACTGTTAGACAGACTTGTTTTTCTGAAGTAAGGAATGCCAGCTGGGATGCTTGCTCCCAGGAATACAATCTTTTGACTGGGTACCAGTTTTGATTTCTTTTCATTGATGGTTTACCCCAAGGAAGTGAGAAGGTGCTTCACAAATGTCAGATGCTGCAACAGCAATTCCTAACTGTCCGCCTGAATCAGGCAGTCGTTCAAGTACGGGTAAATTTGGATATTTCTCTGCCTGCAGTTTGCAATGACTGGAGCCAGGCATTTTGTGAAAACTCTGGGCGTAGTAGATAAGCCAAAGGGAAGTGCAGAGAACTGATTATGCACAGATCCTGCCCTGAAACGTAGATACTTCCTGCATAACTCCCTTATGGGGATGTGCAGATAGGCTTCTTTTAAGTCTAGGGTGACTAACCAGGAATCCTTGGATAGCATAGGAAGAAGCTGTTGCAGGGTAAGCATTTTGAATTTTGGTACCACCAGGAAGGTGTTGAGAATTGAAAGATCCAGGATTGGGTGCCAAGAGCCCTCTTTCCTGGGTACCAGGAAGAGTCTGGAGTAGAATTCTTGACCCCCTCTGTTCTACTGGAACTGGCTGAATAGCTCTGATATTGAGCAGGGAAGCTACCTGGCTTTGAGCCTCTGCCCACTAGTTTGGAAGAAAATCTGGAAACCCGCTGGAGTTGGCAATGAATGGAAATAAAATTTGTACCCGCTGGGATACAATGTTGAGGACCCACCGGTCCTGTGTGATGGAAATCCAATTTTTTGCATGAAGAGCAAGTTTTCTTCCTAGTGGCACAAGCAGGGCTGGGGAGTGGAGTAATGAAGTCATTGTGAGTTTTTTACATAAGGAGGTGGCTTACCACTCCCTGCTTTAGGGGCGGGGGCAACTCCATTGCTTAGATCTCTGTATACCCTGAGACTGTAGTCTGGGTGGTCTGTTTCCCCGGGTCTGGTTTGAGAAGGTCTGGAGGGTGCTGGAAAGGGCCAGTGTTTGGAAGGGCAATGCCTACTGAATCTAGGGGGTTGCACTTGTAAGAATTCTTTAACAGTCTGCATAGACTTAGCTTTTTTTTCCCATCTTTTTAAGAACCTCTTCTGCTTTGGTGCCAAACTGTCTTTGTTCAAAGGAGCATCTAGTAACTTTGATTTGACATGGTCTGCTCCTTGAGCCAAGCATGTCTTCTCAGTACAGATCCAGTGACTGCTGCCCAGCAAGATGCTTCTAGGGTGTCAAAGCCACACTGCAAAGTATGCTTACTGAGTTGGTTTGCAGACTGCATAAGCTCCTGCAATTCTTTATTTTCTGCACAGTCTGTAAAGGTTGCCACTTTTTGCTTAATAAGTTCCATAATATGCTGCTGGTACTTCAGCATGTGAAACTGACAATTCAATGCCCTAATAGCAAGAGTTGCAGAGGTATATACCTTCTTACCCCCATCTCTCCAAAGCTCTGGAGTAGGATTCTTGGCTGTAGTAGCCTTGATACCTTTAGGCCCCTGGGAAATGATCTCTGGGTCAGCAGTAGGATTCTTGAAAAGAAATTTGTGAGTGTCAGGTACTCTGTAGTACCTGTCTGGTTTCCTAGGAGCAGGAGGTAAAGTGTCCGGAGTAAGACTGGATTCCATAAAAACATCAACAACATCCAGGACAGGGGGTATTACTAAAGGCCTGTGCTGAGGCAACTCTAGGAATTCTCGGAGTCTCTTTTTGGACTGAGGATAGTCTTGGCATTCCCAGTGGAAATGCTCTCTTAAGGCATGCAAACTTTCACCAAAAGAAAAAAACTCTGGAGGGGAGGAAGAGGGAATGGATTCCTCTGCATCTGAATACTCATATGCAGATAAGGGCATGTCTTTATAATCAGAAATTTCAGAGTCATCGGAGTCCTGGTCTGTAGAAGCTGTAGGGAACTGGTCTCTTTCTTTTAGCAGGGAAAGGCTGACTTCCCCTAATCAGCGTAATAAGGTCTTCTGCCATTCTAAGCATTTGTTTTTGTGGCATGGGAGGAGGTGCATGTGCTTTGGTTGTCAGTTTTCTAGGTGTAGTGTGTACTCTGGGCCTAAGAAACTCAGTAGTTTTGGTTAAAAAACAAGTCAGTTTGAGTCGAACATTGGTTGAGTGAAGAACTGCCTCAGAAGCCGGTGCCTGCATAGCGGCTCCGGACACATCCAAGGTAGAGACATCCGCAAATTCCATAGTTGAAGAAGAGTCTCGTGGCATACCGGACTCCGAATGGGTCTCGGCAGAGGCTTGCAAATCCACTGAAGCGGGCATCAGGGGCTGCGAAAGCACCTCACTGAGTACCGGGGGACTGGCGACTAGCTTAACGGAAGCGTCGGCAGCTTTGGACCTATGCAGTCTGTCTCTGTCTTTATTCATATGTTTTTTTGGAATATCGGTAGTCGGATGGCTTACCGAAGCCATTTCAGAACACAGGGATCGAGAGCGAAATAATTTAGCAACAAAGAGAGCCCGACGACGAATGGTTCGGGCATTAAACAAGGCACAAAACCGACAGCGAGGTACGTCCTGGTCTGGGCTTAAACAGGTGACGCAGTAAGAATGAAAATCTCTAAGAGGTATTTGCTTTCCACAGGCAAGACAACTGTTAAATTTTTCTGACATCGGTTAGAGCAAGAAAAAAGGATCCCCAATGGGGTACTTGGCTTTAGAAGACTTCAGGATTATTCAATTCATAAACAAAAATTCAGGTAGCGGCCGACCAGCACTTGCGAACTGCTTCTGCTCCGGGCTCCTTGGCAAGAAAGACAGATGTAATGGCGTCGGCTGCCTGTTTTTATACCCCTGACAACCTGACGTCAGTCCTGGAGCATCCAATGCAGAAATACTAAGTCTTTGGTATTTGGGCCAACTGAGGGCTACCTGCAGGCAGATAACCCAAGTGTGATGACTGCAACAGTGAAACACGAAGAACATCTAATGGAACTGCAGAAGCCAAGCTATGAGCTTGAGGTTCTGAAGGTTTGGGTAAGCTAATCCCTCTGGATGCAATAGGAGATCGAAATCTGGGTCCAGAGTCCACGGTTGTTGAATCAGATAAGGCCAGAGAAAGGGGAACCAAATCTATTGAGTTCAGAATAGAGCAGTAAGGATTACTTGCTCTTCAACCTGATTGCATTTTTAGAAATCAAAGAATTAATGGGAAGGTGTACAGAAGTCTGGAGGGCCAATCATGCATGAAAGTGTCTTCTTGGGGACTTCCCCTGAGGGGGGAATGAAGGCAAAGTAGCTGCTGCACTTGGTGTTCAGGGGTGAAGCAAAAAGGTCGCAGCAAGGCTGGCCCCGATGATGAAAGATCTTTTTCAGCACTCTGAGATTGAGACACCAGTCATGAGGCAAAAGAATGCATCTGCTCAGTTTGTTTGCTATTACACTGGATCTCCCCAGAATATGCATTGCTATCCCACTGCCAGACTCTGAGTGCTTCTCAACAAATGGGGTATGACTTGGTTCCTCCTGGTTTGTTGATGCACCAAATTACTGACATACTGTCTAGCTGAATCACAATCGTTCCTAGAGGGAGACTAGCTTGAAAGGCCTGCAATGCTAAAAGCACTGCCCTCAGCTCCAGAACACTGATATGCAAAGCTGGTCTTCATGTGGGACCAAGTGCCTTGAACCATCTTGTCTAGATAATGCTCCCCACCCCATCTGGAAGGCATCTGTGATCACTATGGCTTGAGGCTGATATGGGACAAAGGGGCTGCCCAGGAGAATTTCCTCTGATTGGATCCACCAAACTAGGTCTTCCTTGCAACAGTTGCTAATCAAAATCTGGTCACTAGTTGATACAGAATTGACCACTGAAATGCTAGAAGCCAATGCAATATTTTCATGTGACATATCACCAGGAGAACTAATGTGATGGTCGCTGCCATCGAACTTAGGGCTTGCAAAACTAGCCATGTGGGTACTGTTCTGCTTATGATAATTGTTTCCACTTGGTTCTTGACATTTTGCAGTCTCAGATAAGGTAAAGAGCGTATGAGAGCATTGGTACTTAGTACTGCTCCTATGAATTCTATATTTTGAGTTGGAGTTGGACGTGATTTTTCATAATTTATGGTAATCCCCAGGTTGGCGCAGGTCTGGAGAATGTAGTGTCTTGCTTGTTCTAAAAGATGTCTGGTGGGAGTGACAATGAGCCAGTCATCCAAGTACGGAAACACCTGGAATCCTTGCAGTCTCAAGTGAGCTGCTACTACTGCCATGTATTTGAACACCCTGGGGGCTGTGGTGAGACGAAAGGGCAGGGCTCTGAACTGGTAATGACTGGCTTCCAGCCGAAAGTGGAGAAATCTCCCGGAATGCTTGTCCATTTTGATGTGGTAATATGCATCCTGGAGATCTATACAGCACATCCAATCATCTTTCCCTAGAAATGGGAGAATAGACTAAACCATGACTATCTGTAATTTTGTCAAACCGATTTGTTCAAAACCATTTGATCCAAAATCGGTCTCCCATCCCATGTCTTTTCTGGCACTAAAAAGAATCTTGAGTAAATTCTGGATTCTTTCTGGCCTGGTGGGACCTCCTGGATGACTCTTTTTCTAGCAGTTTCTGAATTTCTAGCACTGCTGGTTCCCGCTGACTGGATGGAACATCTGGTATTTTCTTGCAACTTTAGGGAGGTAGAAGGAAGGGTATGGAGTTGCCTCTGGTTATAATCCTCTGCACCCAAACAATGGAAGTTAGCTTAAGCCAGGTGTGTTGGTGCAGGGATAAGCATCGCCTGACTGCCTCCAGAGGAAGGCAATCAGGCCTCCTTTTCAGGAGCGCTGACAGGGTTTGCCAGGAAAGGGATCTTTGGAACCCTGATTTTGCCGACCACATCTGCCATTTGGATGGTGTCTTCTATTAAAGTTTCCCCCTCTACCCATGGGAGAGCCACTACCATGTGTGTCCTGGAAAAGCCCTTGGAAAGTTTTGAACCACATTTTCCTGCTCCTCTGGTTCTCAAAAAGGGTCATTGAAGAGTAGAAAAATGTATGCCCACTGCAGAAAGGGTCTTTCCATCCTGTTCACACCTGGATGTTTTTCAGACTTTAGGGCCAAAAAGGGAAGATCTGTCAAAGGGGGCATTGACAAATGAAGACGAATGACTCCACAAGTTTGCACAAGCGCATCCAGGCATGTCTCCTTATGGCTACGTCTGATCCCACTGCTCTAGTCATCCCCTTGGCTGCATGTGTTATCAGCCTCATGGACGAATTCAAAATGGAGTTTAGGGTGGCCAACTGAGAAGCAACCTTTTCTTAGACTTCGTCAGATATGGCTCCTGCCAGGGTATCTGATAACTCCTTAATCATATCCCTCTGGAGTCTGGTGAAGTGTGCCATAAAGTTCAAAGACTGTAATGTAAAGGTCGATGAAGTGTAAACCTGCTTTCCAAACCTATCCATCACCTGAGACTCTCTATTGGGAGGAATGATAGTGGAACTTTCCTCTGCCAGTTTGTTTTTTGTGGTCACCGTTACCACCACGGCATCTACCGGTAATCCCTTTGCCCAAAGCTGACTGTCTTCTCGTGCAGATAAAGTTTTTTCAGGCCTCCTGGGGATAGGTTCTATGGTGTCAGGAGCCTTCCACACCCATTGCAAGATCAACTTAATGAGCTCATCAGCAGGTAGAGAAAAGTACAGTTGTGTACCTACCATAAATGTAGATGTTTGAGTGTATTCACTGTTGCAGTTATTACTCTTGGGTTATCCTGCTGACAGGCTACCCTCAGTCAGCCAGAATTCCAAAGTCTAGGTCCGGCGCCGGTTGCTGTCGCCTCCTCCCTGATGGCAGTGCGCCAGGGGTATAAAAGATGCAGCAGACGCCATTTTCTTCCCCCAGATGTCAGGTGCCCCCAAATTGGTAGGCTGAAAAAATATTCCAATAAATATGCATGCACAAAAATAACATTTCCTTCATCTACAAGCAAATACACCACATAGGTTGTATAGGATAGAGAAGTACAGATAAGTTCCAGCAAAGAAAAGGGGGATGGTGGGTGGGTAGCCTGGACTAAAACAGTGAATACACTTGAACATCTACATTTATGGTAGGTACACAACTGTACTATGTTCATCGTGTTTCACTGTTGCAGTCATTACTCTTGGGTTGAATCCCAAAGCTGAGGATGGGTGGCTGGGCTAAATAGTATTAGGAGAGGCTATGAGGCCCTGCAGAACTGCAGTGGCAAAGCCTGCTCTGGATTTAGAGTAAAGAGGCAAGTGGTAGTGCTTTGTGAAAGTGTGCACTGAACTCCAAGTTGCAGCCTCTAAGATATCTTTGGTTGGTACTCTTCTGAGGAAGGCTGCTGAAGTGGCTGCTGCTCTGGTAGAATGAGGCCTAATGCCCTTAGGCACTGATTTGCCATGCTGAAAATAGCATAAACGGATGCAATGGCCTATCCATTTAGAAATAGTCTGTTTTGAGATTGCCTTTCCTTGTGATCCTGCAGCATATGACACTAAAAGTTGCTCAGTCTTTCTGAAAGCTTTAGTTCTGTCCAAGTAGAAGCGTAACTGCCTGTGTATGTCCAAATAATGCATAATTTTCTCACCCTTGTTCTGTGGATTTGGATAAAAGGTAGGCAAGTGAATGGTCTGGTTGAGGGCCACTATGGACAACACCTTAGGCATAAATGTTGGGTTTGTCCTCAGAGAAACCCTGTCTGGATGAAAATTGATAAAAGGTTCCACAGCCATGACTGCTTGTAACTCCAAGACTCGTCTTGCAGAGGTTATTGCTAGGAGTAGAGCTGTTTTCCAGGATAAGAATTCTATATCCGCTGTTGAGGCTGGCTCGAAAGGAGGCAGTGTGAGTTTTTCCAAAACATAATTGAGGTCCCAGGCCGGAATTGGTGCTCTCCTTGGAGGCCTAATGTTTTTGGCCCCTCTGAGGTACTGCTTTATTAAAGGATGAGAAAAGATAGGTGGTTCCGTATTGTAATGGGCTGAAATGGCAGAGGCATGAATCTTATTGATGAGAAGGAAAGGCCTTTGTTCAGCATCTCAATTAGGTATTGTAAAATCTGAGGGATATTTGGTACACACGTGTCAATGCCTTGTTCCTGGTCCCAAGCACAGAATCTCTTCCATTTTTCTGCATGTTGGTACCTGGGTTGAGAAGAGAGTTGATGGAGTTGTTTGGGGTTCTTGGAATGATTAGACTGGAGTTTGGTATAGTAAGATTTTTTATCCTGTATAATTTGTTTTTTTGGCTAGGTTGCAGAGCTTCTTTATTTAAGAAGGGTGTCAGGGTGCTTATTGTGATGGTAAAGTTTCCAGGTCTTGTCTCTTTGTTGCATAAGTGTTTTGGTATCTGTAGTTAACTATGGGGCGGAATTGGGTTTTATAAGTTTTGTTCCTGGTGGGGCTTGGGAGTTTAGGATTTGTAAGAAGGTTGAGTTGAAGACTTCAATGGCATTGTCTAGGGGAAGAGTTTTTAGATTGTCCCAGTTTGTTAGTTTGAGAGAATTGGAGAAAGATGTGAGGTTAAAGTTTGTAAGGTTTCATGTATGGATATATTGGTGTAGGTGAGGAGTGGAGGGGGTTGCTCTATGGATGTAGGCTGGCAAGTGGTCACTAATGGAGTCTGGTAAGATGCCTGTGTGTGAGATTTTATTAAGTGAGAGACTAGAATCCAGTCAAGTGTGAAGCCTGGGGGGATTAGTTTTATTAGGTCTGGTAATGGCATTTGCAAGTTGAGTGAAATTGAATAGATTGATCGATATGGAGGGATTACTGGTATTGATTTTGTTCCAGTCAATGTTTACATCTCCTAGTATGTATGTCTCAAACTTAATATTAGTTGAGGCCCATAGAAGAATTTCTTCAAGTGTAGTTGTATTGTTTCCAGGTGGGATATAGAGGGCCATAAATGCTTTTTTAGATATTCATTTTGAGTATCCCTATGACTAGATCAGTGTTGTTGAACTGAGGAATAGGATTTTGGTAGGGAGTGATGGAGAGTAGGCTAGAGTAGATTAAGGCTACTCCTCCTCCTCTCCTATTTTGGTGGTCATTTCTGACAGCTTGAAACCCAGGGGGGAGGATTTCAGACTCGGAAATATGGGGTTTTAGCTATTTCTCAGAGATAGCTACTATGTCAGGTAGGGTATGGTATAGCCAGGCATGGAAGTGGGCTGTTTTGTTTTTTAGACTCTGGGCATTAATGATTAGTAGTTTGAGATACTTAGGATTGGTAATATTGGTTGTTATAGGGGGAGTAGAATTGTTGCTGGTATTAGGTCCGGGATTGGGGTGTATGTCTCCTGCTAAGCATAGGCAGTCAAAGGGGAATGGGAGCAGGGACTTGGGTTTGCTCCTTGTGTTTTGTGGGAAGAGCACTATTGCTTTAGGTATGTGATGTTTTATTGAGGAGGGTAGAAGTTTTGGTTTGAAGCAATGACGTGGGTTTGGTTGAACTAGAGAGGAGGATACAGCGTGAAAGTGGGATCTGGTAGGGTGAGGATGGGTTTTGGGGATGGCGGTGAGGGGACAGGAAAGAAGGGGGAGTTTGTAAGAGGGATAAGAGGCATAGAGGAATTAGAAGAAGTAAGCTGAGGGAGGGGATGAGAAGGGTTTGAGAAAGTGGAGAAAGCATGGTGTGAGTTAAGTATAAAGGAAGTAGTTGGATGTTAGGGGGACGGTGAGAGTGCAAGAGGGAGGGGAATAGATGTGAATACAGGACCTTATGGTTTGGGATGGGGGTGAGGGCAATTAAGTATTGGAGGATGGGTAGGGGAGGAGATAATGAGGAGATGTGAATGGATTGGTTGAGAAAGGAAGGGGAGGGGACTTTTGGCTAGAATAAATGTAGGAGTAGTGGGGGTGGGTGGGAAATGGGGGCAGGGCAGGGAGCAGAGTGAGCCCGTAGGGCGAACAAAGCAGTTAGAGCTAAAGGAGAAGAAAGAAGACCAGCCAGCAAGGAACAGTAAGCAGGGAGCCAGTTAAAAGGTAAGGAAGGCAACAGGGGTAAGGGATGGCTCTTTATGTACATAAAGTAAAAGATAAGCAAGATGTTCACTGGGGTAAGGAACTACTCACAGGGTATCTTTATAGAGACTGGGCTGTTGGCTAACTATGGCTTGGCTGGGACTATGTAATTCACTTAAAATACATTGACAAGAATATTAATTTTGGTTATGGAGGCCGACAAGGGAGTATGCTGCCACCTAGTGGCCAGACTATGAGAAAACTACAGGATAAGGAAGGGCTGTCAAGGGAGTAGAAAAGGGGCCAGTAGAATAAACTGGTTATATGGCTGTAGTAAGCTGCTAACGAGCGTACACTTGAAGTATAACGAAAAAGCAATACAAGGACTGTAGTTTTTAACACAGGGTTACATACATGTTATAAATCCTAGATATTGGGTAGGCTGAAGTGGATAGGAAGCACTGCAGGATCTCCTATAGGTGGTTCAGTTCAGAGGCTGGAAGCCTGGAGTTTAAGTTGAACAGAGGGAGACACCCGGGGTAACATGGCTGTAGCGAGCTGTAATGTCCAAGTCCAATGTCTATCAGTATTAAACAGTATTTTAAGTTTGTGTTTCTGCTTTTTTAATATTCAGGAACATTGCATTGACACTGATCATCAGATATTTAACATAGTAAGTAATGATTATTTGTGGGAAAGTATAATGTATGGTGTACATTTTTCAAGACAATATTTCCATAGCTTATATAGTTGTATACTTCCCACATTCAAGAATAAATTCTTTTTCTAAATGTAATTCTGTCATTTGTTGATGCTTAGAGGTGGTGCTTCAGTTATTAAATGCAAAAATGTCAGCTGCCCATAATCAGCTTTTGAGTAGTGGGTTAAGAAGTGACTGTATTTTTCTCAAGCAGTGTTGATGCGATTAGTTACTGGTTTCTGTATGTTGTTTGTTAGAGAATTTGTAACAGTAGTGAACAGGAACTTCCAGGATGACCACACACTGATCAAAAGCTTAATTTCATCTCTCCTAGTGTGACAAAGGAAATTGAAAGATAAAGGGTCAGTAATGCTGTCAAGTAAGTACACTGCCTGAATGACGGCAAAGAAGAAACTTAAGAGAGCCTGAAAGAAAATCAACTAGAAAAGATGAAGAGAAAACACTTACTGGAAAGAAACTTGCAGCTGTTCAGCAAAAAGCAGTTCAAGCTCCATCTTTGAAATAAGACATGGCTTCCAGTAATCTAAAGGAAAAAAAATAATTGTGCTCAGAGATTAGAATAAATGAAACATTGGAGGAGTATATCAACTCAAATAAAAGGCTGGGGAAAAGCTTTAAACAACAATTCAGATGATGGGATAGAACTGCAAAAATCACAGTTTGAAATGAAAAAAAATAGGTAGAGTATGAGACTGCTCTAGAAGACTTCTGTGGCTCTGCTCGACAGGGGCACAGGAAAATAATTTTCTTGGGTGGTGAAAGCCAGGGTACCTTTTTGGCTAGGCTTATATAGGCCCTAGGGCCAACAGCCTACTGCCTACATATGAACCAAAAAAACATAAGATTTTCTGGTACTGGGCCTTCTGGCCTCCAAGATAACATCCATAACAGCTTTTGAAAGAGGAGTGTTCTGAATGGCTACATTATCCGCCATGCTGCCAGATTTAAGGTCCTGAGTTGGCTGTGCAGAATCCGATTGTTTTGTTGGGTCAGCAAGTGAGAAGTTTGAGGCAAAATCCATGCTGGACCTTGAGACAAGCTCTTTAGGAGTGGGTACCAGTGCTGGCGTGGCCAGTCTGGTGCAATCAGTATCATTTTTGGCTTCTCTTGTCTGACCTTTAGGAGTACCCTGGGAAGGAGAGGCAGTGGATGAAAGGCATATACTGTTAAATTTTTCCATGCTTGCTTGTGATAAATCCTTGTGCAAAATCTCTGCAATTGGCAGTTGTGAGGGGAGGCAAATAGATCTATGTTTGGGCATCCCCATTTCCTTGTTATCATGCTGAAGACTTGTGGATCCAGTTTCCACTCGTGGGGATCCATGAGGTTTCTGCTTAGTTCGTCTGCCAGTGTATTTGTTTTTCCTGGCAGGAATTGTGCTTGTAGGTGAACTTGATAAGTCAATGCTGTGTCCCATAAGGTCATTGCTTGTCTGCAGAGGGGGTAGGAATGTGTACCTCCCTGCTTGTTTATGTACAACATGACCGTAGTATTGTCAGTCTTTATCAGTAGCTGTCCTGGATGAAGCAGGTCCTTGAAAGTTGTCAGGGCATTTTGAACAGCTAGCATCTCTTTTTGATTGATGTGAAGATGCATTTGGTTTGCAGGCCATGTACCCTGAATACATTTTCCTGCCATATGGGCCCCCCAGGCATAATCTGATGCGTCCGTTGTCAGTGTCTGTCTGGCTGTGGGTAAACTGAATGGCGGACCCTTGTTGTGGTGACAGGCTTCTGCCCACCATCGAAACTCCTGTTGCAGGCAGGGAATGAGTGCAATTACTGTCTCCAGGCTGTGGTAATACTGAGTCCAAACACTTTTTAGATACCATTGTAGTTTCCTCATATGCAGTCTGGCATATGGAATTAGTAGAATGCAGGATGCCATGAAACCCAAGGCCTGCAGGATTTTCCTTGCAGATAAGTGGGTTTTTGTTGCCAATTTCTTGAAGTAAGAAGTCAGTTGCTTTTGTTTGTCTGGCGTGAGATAAGCCATCTGGGCAGTTGTATTTAAGCTTGCACCCAGGAATATTATCTCTTGAGAGGGCACTAGTTTTGATTTCTTTTCGTTTACTGTGTACCCTAGGCCAATTAGTAATCTTTTACAAATGCCAGATGCTTTAGAAGAATATCTTTGTTCTCTGCTTGAATTAGGCAATCGTCCAAGTAGGGATATATTTGAATTCCTCTGTCTGCAAAATGCAATTACTGGTGCCAGGCATTTTGTGAAGACCCTGGGCGCAGTAGATAAGCCAAAGGGCAGTGCAGAGAATTGGTAGTGCATTGAGCCAGCTATGAATCTGAGGTATCTTCTGCAAGATTGTCTGATTGGGACATGCAGGTATGCCTCTTTTAGGTCCAAAGTTACGAGCCAAGCCTTCTTGCCCAGCATGGGCAGTAGCTGCTGTAGAGTCAACATCTTGAATTTTGGAACTTCCAGAAAAGTATTTAGTATAGACAGGTCCAGTATTGGTCTCCAGGTTTTGTCCTTTCTGGGCACTAGGAAAAGTCTGGAGTAAAATCCTTGCCCCTGCTCTTGTTGTGGTACTTGTTGAATAGCCCTCATGTCCATGAGGGCTGTAATTTGTTTTTGTGCCTCTGCCCATTGATTGTGTGGCAGGGTCTGGCATGCCTTTTGACCCTGGAAGGGTGTGAAAATGGAACCTGTAGCCTTGGGACACTATATGTTCAGGACCCATTTCTCTTGGGTAACCATTTGCCAATTTGATGAAAAAAATGCTAGTTTTCCCCCTAAGGGAGCTGCCAAAAGAAAAGTGCTTGAATCTGGCAGAGGAAAGTCATTGAGACGGTTTCCTGTAAGGTTGTGATTTGTCTTCTCCACTTTTGGAGGTAGGAGCACCCCCAATGTTTAGGCCTGTATGAGCCTTGGGGCTGAGATCTGCCTCTGGGATGCCTGTATCTGCCTCTTTGTGGTCTGTCTGACACTGGAAAGGACTAATTTTTAGAAGGCCAGTTCCTGCTAAACCTGGGTGGCTGTACCTGTAAGAAATCCTTGACTGTCTGCATGGATTTTGCTTTATCCCCCATTTTTTTCAACACCTCTTCTACTTTAGTACCAAACAAAGTATCATGCTGTAATGGAGCATCTAATAATTTTACTTTAACATGATCAGGCAAATTCTGTTCCTTTAACCAAGCATGCCTTCTAATAATAGAACCTGTAACAGTGGCCCTGCAAGAGACCTCCAGTGAATCATAACCACATTGCAAAGTATGCTTTCCCACTTGTTCAGCTGCATGCAATAAATCCTGCATTTCCTTGTTCTCTGAACATTCAGTATTTGCCAACAATTTCTGTTTAAGCAGTGACATTAAATTTTGCTATTTAAGCATATGAAACTGACAATTTAAAGCCCTTACAGCCAAGGTAGCAGAAGTGTAAACTTTTTTCCCCCATCTGTCTAGAGCCCTAGAATCCCTATCAGAGGGGACAGGGTTTTTTGCAGTGGAAGCTTTAACCCCTTTGGGACCCTGAGATATAGTTTCTGGGTCAGCAGCGGGGTTTTTATATAGGAATTTATGAGAATCCAGGACCCTGTAGTATCTGTCTGGCTTAGCACGTGCAGGGGGTAAAGAGTCAGGGGACAGGCCGGATTCTGAAAATACATCATCGACAATGTCTAGAACAGGTGGAATAGCAAGGGGTCTGTGCTGAGGAAGTAGCAGAAAGTCTCTGAGCCTTTTCTTAGATTCAGAATAATCTTGGCTCTCCCAGTGGAAATGCTCTCTCATGGTATGCAGGGTTTTCTCAAAAGAATAATCCTCAGGAGGAGAGGCTGAAGGAATGGATTCTTCAGCATCAGAATCCTCATAGGGAAGCATGGAATAATCCTGTTCAGAAGAGGAATCAGAGGAAATAGAAACCTGATCAGAAGAATCATACTCTGTCTCTTGCCTAGGCCTCTTATCAGGAGGGGGGATGGGAACCCCTGATCAAAGTAATTAGGTCTTCAGCCATTTTGAGCATCTGTTTTTTAGGCATGGAAGTCTAAGTAGGAGAATGCTGTACTTGTTTCTTTGTCTTTAGAGCTGCTTTAGTCTTTGTCTTTGAAACTGAAGATGGCTTAATATATAGTTGTGTAGGTCTGAAGACACCCTCAGAAGCCGATGCCTGCTCAGCGGCTCCGGACCCATCTAAGGGAATGATTTTCGAGTGTCCAATACCTTGAGTATCCAGAGGCCCAGTCGGCTCCATGTGGGAGTCAGAAGCAGCCTGTGGCTCTGACGTAGCGGGCGCCAGGAGCTGCGAAAGCACCTCACTGAGAACCGGCGACTGGCCTAGCGGAGGCCTCGTCGTCGGTTTTGGACCTCTGATACCTATCCTTGTCCTTGTCCTTGCATTTTTTGTAAACTCCGGTCGTCGGCTGTTCCGACGGCATTATATAATTAAATCTTCGGACAAAGTAATGAAATGCAAAATCGAACCGATGCTTAATAGTGAGTTGGTTAAATCTAGCACAAAACAGACAGCTAGCAATGTTGTGATCAGGGCCTAAGCAAGGAATACAGTAAGAGTGAAAATCCTTATGAGGTATTTGCTTCCCACAAGAAATACAATTGTTAACTTTTTCTGACATCGGTCTGGAGCAAGAAAAAAATTTCCCTAATGGGGTACTTAGCTTTAATGAAGACTTCGGTTCTGAAATTCGGATATGAAAATCTCAGGAGTCGGCCGACCGGCACTTGCGAACTGCTTTTGCTTCGGGCACCGCACAGAAATAAAAACTGAAGAAAATGGCGTCGGCTGCATCTTTTATACCCCTGGCGCACTGACGTCAGGGAGGAGGCGACGGCAACCGACGCTGGACCTAGACTTTGGAATTCTGGCTGACTGAGGGTAGCCTGCCAGCAGGATAACCCAAGAGTAATGACTGCAACAGTGAAACACGATGAACATCCCAAGAAGTAGATGGCCAAGTGCCAAAAGACTGCATTCCTTTGACTGCAGCTCTTTGAAGAGGGCTTTTGAGACATCCAGCCACCTCTCTGTTGAACGATATCAAGGATATCTCCAAAGGATACATCTTCTGGGGGTGACCATGGAGAACCCTCCCCTTCATCAAAATCAGTGTCCTCTGGGGAATAAAGAAGTTATGTACTCACCATAACGTTCCATCTGAGTAGGTAACTTCATTTGTCAGCAACCTGTGGGTATCGGATCCGACCTGGATCCGAGCCGGCAGCTTTCTAAGCTAGAGATCCGAGCGCCAAGCTCCTCCCCCTTACCCATAATATGCCCTGCCACCTCCTTCCAATCCCCAGATCGCGTTTGTCCATCTACATAATCTCACCATGACAAATCAACAACCTGGAGAATCCTAACCCAAGGATTAACAAATGACCTGGATAAACCATCCTAGTGATCAGGAAACCAAAGAACCAGGTTAGGGGGAAGGAGGGAGGGTCAGTTGCTGACAAATGAAGTTGCCTACTCAGATGGAACGTTATGGTGAGTACATAACTTCTTTATCTGAAGTAGTTAACTTCATTTGGTCATCAACTTGTGGGACAGAGTCCCCAGCTACCAAAAACTTGGGAGGTCCTCAAGGAAGGATATTCCGGAGCACTGCAGAGTCAAAAGCCGCCCTTCCTCTAGACACTAAATCCAATTTATAGTGAGAGATAAAGGTATGAGAGGATGCCCAAGTAGCCACTGAACAAATGTCATCCAAGGGAACTCTTGACCAGAATGCAGCTGATGTAGCCATAGAACGGGTAGAGTGAGCGTGAACCACAGTAGGTTCTGGCAGGCCAGATAGTTTACATATGAACAAAATGCAATTTGAAATCCATCTGGCCAAAGTCACCTTCGATACAGGCTTACCCAAGAAGGCTTTAGCAAAAGAGACAAATAGCTGATCAGATTTGCAGAAGGCCGCTGTTCTGTGTAAATAAACCTGTAACTGCCTATGAACATCTAACAAATGAAGTTTGCACTCCCCTTTGTTCTGATAGTTAGGGAAGAAAACTGGAAGGTTAATGGACTGATTGATGTTCGTCTCGGAGACCACTTTAGGTAGGAAAGACGGGTTAGTCCTGAGAGAGACCCTGTCCTTATAGAAAACCAGATACGGGGCTTTAATACAGAGAGCTTGAAGCTCCGACACTCTTTTAGCTGAGGTAATGGCTACCAAAAAGGCAGTTTTCCAGAACAAGAATTTCAAATCAATGGAGGCTGCAGGTTCAAAAGGAGGTCCAGTTAGAGCTTGAAGGACCAAGGTTAGATCCCAAGGAGGGACGGGGTTTCTAACAGGGGGCCTCAAGAGAAACGTCCCTTTCAGAAAGGCCTTACAAATCTTGGTGGAAGCGAGGGGACTGAGATTATCTCCAATGTGAAAATGCGAGATGGCAGCCATTTGAACCTTTACAGTAGAGGAACTGGCCCCTTGCTGAAAAATATGCGATAGAAAATCGAGCACTGCTGGACTGGGAGCAGTGAAAGGGTCCAATTTTCTATGAGATGCCCAAATAGAAAACCGCTTTCATTTACTATTGTAAACCTTCCTGGTAGACGGCTTATGCGCCGCTACCAGGATAGATCTAACTGCAGACGAGATACCGGGAGTCCTAGCAACTAATGGAAATCGATCAACTATGCTGAGAGCTTGAGATCAACCAGGTTCGGGGGCTCCAATCCTGAAGGATGAGATATTAGATCCGGGATGGGATCCAAGATCCAGAGAGGAGCTACAAGATGAGACCGCAGGCACGGGAACCAGGTTTGACGAGGCCAGAATGGGGCTATGAGGATAATCTTGTTCCCCAACCGACGAGCTTTCTGTAAGAATTTTGTTATCAGTGGCAGAGGAGGATAAGCAGACAGAAGACCGGGTGGCCAAGCATGAACTAGAGCATCGCTGGGGCTCTCCCCCGGAGTGGGAATTAGAGCGAAAAACTCACTGCACTTCGCGTTGGAAGGAGACGCGATGAGATTGCAGCAAGGCAGACCCCACTTGCGGAAGATCTGTTTCACTTCTAAGGGATTCACAGACCACTCGTAAGGCGAGAGGATGGTTCAACTCAGTTTGTCCGCTAGGATGTTGGACTGACCCAGAATGTGCATTGCTAACAGAAAACGGTTGGTGGATATCACCCAATCCCAAACTCTCATGGCTTCTCGACAAAGAGGGTAAGACCTGGTCCCCCCCTGTTTGTTGATGTACCAGACCACCGACATGTTGTCTGTCTGAATCTCAATAGTCCCCGGAGGGAGAAAGGCATGAAGGGCTTGCAATGCTAGAAGCACCGCTCTCATCTCCAGAACACTGATATGCAGAACGGTCTCTGAATGAGTCCACGTACCTTGAACAGTTCTGCCCTCGTAATACCCCCCCCCACCCAAGGAGAGAAGCGTCCGTGGTCACTGTGGCTTGGGGTTGTTGCATAACAAACGGTCACCCTTCCCGAAGCTCTCGGGAGTGGAGACACCACAAGAGAGAATTACTGCATACTCTGCTGAGAGGAATCGGCAAGTCCAACGGATGGTGAAGGATGGACCACTGAACCTCTAATGTCCACTGGAGAATCCTCATGTGTAAGCGGGCTAAGGGCACGAGGTTGATTGCCACTACCATGGACCCTAGAACTCTCAGGACTAACTCCGCTGATGGGGCAGGTGACTGGAGAAGGACTAAAACGTGTAAGGTCAAACTGTGAAGTCTGTCTGACGTCAAGAAGGCTTTGGTCTGAAGTGTGTCTATCCTGGCTCCTATGAATTCCAAGACTTGAACTGGTTGGAGGGATGACTTCTTCAAGTTTAGGGTGATCCCAAATGGGAAACAATCCCTGGCTAAGCAGAGTAGATGCCTGGTGGGGCCAGTCATCTAGGTAAGGAAAAAACTGTATTCCCTGAAGCCTCAGGTGGGCCGCTACAACTGCCATGACCTTGGTGAACACCTTGGGGGCTGTGGTGAGACCGAAGGGTAGGACCCTGAAATGGTAATGACTGGCCCCTAGCCGGAAGCGGAGAAACTTCCTGGAACACCTGTCCATGAGAATGTGATAGTACGCATCCTTGAGGTCTATGGAGCACATCCAGTCCTTCTCCTGCAGCAGGGGCAGAATGGATTGGAGCGTGACCATATGGAATTTTTCCTTGGCAATGAAGAGGTTCATTGTTGAAAGGTCGAGAATCGGCCTCAAGTCCCCCGTCTTCTTTGTCACGAAAAAGAACCTGGAGTAACTGCCTAATCCGGACTGTCCTGGGGGGACGTGCTAGATGGCTCTTTTTTCTAACAGCTTTTTTACCTCTAAAGCTGCAGCCTCCCTCTGACTGAGTGGGACATCAGGGAGACGCCTCGACTGAGAAGGCAGATTTATGAAAGGGATAGAATTAACCTCTGGATATTATTTGAAGCACCCAGCGATCTGATGTTATGGACTCCCATTGGGCCAAGTGCTTCGAGAAACGCCCCCCGACTGCCTCCAGAGAGGAACAGTCGGGCAACCCTTCAGGGCTGCTGCGTGGGTCGATCAGAAAAGGGTTCCCACGACCCAAACTTTTTCGGCCCCCTTCTGCCTCTGGGCCGGCGTCCACCTTGTTCCCCTCTGCCTCTGAAGGACGAAGGGTCCGGAGCGTAATGGGACTGCTTTGACTTCCGGAACCACATCTTCTTTTGTCCTCTCTGGTTCCTAGAAAAGGACCTTTGAGGAGCCGAGAAGCGGACTCCGATGGCAGACAGCATCTTCCAGTCTTTTTCGCTCTGAACTAATGTGTCACGGACGGTCTTCCCAAACAGAGTAGAATCAAAGGGTGCGTTCGCGAAAGACGCCTTGAAAGGTTCCGCAAAGTCACAAAGCTGGAGCCAGGCATGACGCCTTAAGGCGATACCAGACAAGCTGGCTCTAGCGGCTCCTTCCGTAACATGGGAAAGTAGCCACACAGACGTGTTCGAAACAGATTTGAGAGTGGCCATGCGAGTCGAGAAGGTCCGTTTGTCCTCGACCGACATGGACTCAGGGGGAGACTCAGCATATTCTTTCACCAGATCCCACTGAAGTCTAATTACATGGGCCAAGTAATTCAGCGCCCTTATAGAAAAGGTAGCTGAAGCAAACATCCGCTTCCTGATACGATCCACAGTCCGAGACTCCTTATCAGGGGGATGGATCGAGGAACTATCCTGAGCGAGTTCCCTCTTAGTGGCTGCCACCACCACCATGGCATCTACCGGGGAACCCTTACTCCAAGCCATCCTATCCACGGGGGGACTGAGAATCCTGTCTGGCCTCCTGGGGATCAGCTCTACAGTGTCTTGTTCCTTCCACGCCCTGGTAGTGATGAGATCAACCAGGGGGTCAGCCGGAGGGGACACCCAAGAGGTAGAAGGGCCTGTGTCGAACGCCTCCAGAAACAATGACTCGTCCGAGGAAGGCTTTTGGGCTGACCACCCCCCTTTCAGGCAAAGCATTTCCGTAATGTCTCCAAAGGAGACGTCATCGCGGGGTGACCTGGGGGAACCTTCCCCTTCTTCCAAATCGGTGTCCTCCGTGAGGGATTCAGGGGAGTCCAAGTGCCTCCTTTTACACTTACATTTGTGAGGGACCTCCTTGGTGGGACTGTCCGAGGAGGACTCACTAACAGGGTCGTGTTTCACCAGTGGAATGGGCTGGGGCTTCAACGCAGGCTGTCCCTGGGACTGGATGATGGAAGACAAGCCCAGCTGCAAGAGAGTGGGGGCTGGATCCGAAGAAAGAGCAGGGGGCCACGAACCTCTCGAGAGAACCCTCTCCACCACGTCGAAAGCAGAGGTTGAACCAATCTCTCTGGGCTCCATGGTTAACACCCTCGGATCCAGCACGGGGATCGGTGTCGAAGCCGAAGCGCTCTGACCGCTCCGGCTGAAACAGATCTGAAGGCACACTGGCCCCCCCGGATCCGACGCATGGCTCTCAGCCCCGAGAGTTCGGATCTGAAAGGGGATCCAACAAACTCTAGGGCATGGCTGACGTCGAGGTAACTATAACCGTCGGCGCCGACACCCCGGCCCTGGGACTCCTCGGATCCGACAGCTCCGAAACCAGATAATGGATCGGAGAAGGAGCTATCGGGGCAAAAAGTGGGGCTGAAATCCCCCCCTGGGGGGGGGCAACAGCACTCCCATCTGCATCTGGGTCTGGAGAAAAACGACGCATCATCCAGTCCACATCAGCGTCAGAGAGACTGCGGGTAGACCTAGAAGAGGCCGCCGAAGCTGGCCGGGAGGGCCGCCGCAACGACCTCGAAGATGGTCGGGCCTCCTCCTCCAGCTCCAGTGAGAAGTGTGGAGAACAGAGCCGAGGAGAGGAAGGCCCCGAAATCTTCTAAGGTGAGGAGAGCAGCTTGGCAGGCGGGGCCGAGGGGACAGAATCGGCCCGTCGCTTGTGGCTTCTTGCCTGTCTCTCTCTCTCCCTTTCTCTCTCTCTCCTCTCCTTCTTCTCCTTCCTAGAGTCCCTCTCTCCCTGAGAAGAAATGGAAGGTTGAGTCCCATCCAGAGGAGAGGGAACAACAGGCTGAGCAGTTGCGGCTGTAGCCTTTGAGGGAGAGGAGGAGGAAGCCAACTCCGAGGGTAGAAGACTGCCAGAATCAGCTTATTCATCCTATCCCTCAGGGCTTGGGGGTTAAAAGCTGCACAAATTTGGCAGCCTGAAGACAGGTGCGATACCCCCAGGCAGAGGATGCACTGAGTGTGGCCATCCGCTGGGGAAAGCTTATGACCATACTCAATGCACTTAGAAAAAATGGCCCTAGAGGCCTCGGCCATTATACCACACACATGCCTCACACAAACACCTAAGGGGAAAAAAAAGGGGAAGTACTAAGCTTTAAACTAAGAGGAATGGAGAGGGGTTTAAACTAAGGAGTTAACTGCTCACACACACAAAAAACTAAAAGGATTTTTATAAACTTACATATCGCCTAAAGCTAGGAGCTCGAGAAATCCATGCTTGATAAAGCCGTGGCAAACGAGATCTGGGGATTGGAAGGAGGTGGCAGGGCATTATGGGTAAGGGGGAGGAGCTTGGTGCTCGGATCTCTAGCTTGGAAAGCTGCCGGCTCGGATCCAGGTCGGATCCGATACCCACAGGCTGATGACCAAATGAAGTTAACTACTTCAGATCTAAGTGTTTCCTCTTACACTACTTCTTCTGAGGAACCTCCTCAGTGGGGCGATCTGGGGCGGTATCAGAAAAGGAAAAAACTTTAATAAGTGCCTCCTGCGGCTTTGATGCACTCTGTCCAGGTGTTGGGATTGGAGGAAGCTCTGGATGAAGGGAAGGATTGTAGAACTGCTCCGACAGGGGAGGAGCCGACTGGATCCCCACAGTGGACAGGGCCCTCTCCATGGCCTGGAAACCCCCCCAAAGAGGGAAGGGAGCCCGGAACTGAGAAAGACTGCCTTGAAACCGTGGTTACTCCCCACTCTGAAGAAACTACCTCTGAAGCCGCAGCTGGGGTAGAGCTAAAGCGTGCCGAAGCTCCATGGTGCACAGACAGCTCCAAAAACAGCAGAGCCAAGTCCCACCCCTTGGAATTGACAGTACAGCTACAACCCCAAGAGTTCTCTGGATATAACAGAGATGAAGAACTCAGGGTAGAAACTGGAAATGGAGAGGAAGATCTTGTCGGAACTGAAAAAAGTTGGTTCCAGGAAACTCAAAGCCAGGATCTCCAAGGCCTCAGAGAAGGTTAGAGGAGGAAGAATAGGTGGGGGGTCACAAAAGGAAAGGCTTTGGCACCTGAAAGACACACCTGCAAGTCCCCTCGCCGCAAGGAGCTGACCCACCAACCTCAACACATCCATTTCTGTCAGAGTCTTAGTGGAACGAATTGACTGGGTAGAGGGGGATTTCGTTTTTTCCTAAAAGGGCTGGGCAACTGACCAGCAGAGGGATCTATGGATGGGGAGTATCTGGTCCTAGGGCTATTCAAGAAAAAAAATTTGGTACTTTCAGATGGAACTAAAGATATCGGTGATGAAAAGGAAGACTGCGCCAAGGCTGTCAGCTCCATGGACTGGTCCGCAATCTGTGCTAATGACTTTGGCACCGATGGAGGAGACGCCTTTGGTGCAGAGATCAGCAGCAAAATAACTTTTGCAGTAACTGTCAGTTCCACAGTAGTAGACAGAACCAAAGTTCTAAGTTTTTTGGGAGTCAGTGCTGAGGGAGAAGCTGGCACCGACTGACCCTCTTTTTTGGTTTGTCAAGTTTCGAAGATGATGAAGACAAGGAAGGGGAAGAAACATCCATTTTGCTTTTGCTCAAGAGACCAGATAAGGGCTCTTCAAAGGAAGATTTTATCATCCCCTTTAAAAGTAATTTATTCTTCCTTTCTACCAGGGCCCGGTGACTAAATGCATGACAAACAGAGCAATCCTTTTGTAAATGCACCAGGCCCAGGCAATAAACACAAAGACAGTGCCCATCAGAATTGGGCATTTTACAGCCACACTCCTGACATTTTTTAAAACTATAGGTGCCTTTTCCTTTGTCAGCAATAATCAAACAAGTCACAAACTGCAGCTAAATTAAACCAAATAAGTAGACAGAGAGAAAGAGGCTACCAACAATGGTAGAAAAGAGTACTGAAGTTACAGAAGGCTACCAGCAATGGTAGGAAAGACAACAGCGAGTGCAAGAGAAAAATGAAAATTCGAACTACTACCTTTTTTCTTTTTACTAGAAGAAAGGGGGTTGTAAAAGAAAGATGAAAAAAACTGTATAAAGAAATAAAATTATCCTTACAGCAATTCAAAAATTTTGAAGTATAACAGAGAAATAACACTTTGCTCAAGTGCAAGTTGGCAATGTGTCTGTCCGCAGAAAGCGGCAAATGAGATCTGAGGTAATTGGGAAAGGAGCATTCTGGGTAGGACTTAAGCTACAGAAGTTTTGGTCCTCACAGGCTGTAGTAACGGTCGAGTTGGTACCGATTTTTGGAACTAAACCTACAGGTCAAGGAATAAATGAACACCGACAACATCACATGTACTGTTAACCAAAATTTTCCAGACTTTTATCACGGTCTTCCATCCTAACTACCTGACCTCATCAGAAATACTATGTATTCCTGGAGACGTTCATCTAGACTGACTGTACATCACTGTTTTTATCTCATCTCCTCTTAACTGTTAATTGTTGAGCCTCATCTATCTCTAACCTTCGCATACTCAAGTCTTTCATAAATATTTCCATTTGTGCTTTTTCTTGATTTTCACATTCCTCTACTTTATACAAATTGTCATAACATTTCTGAAATATCTCTAATACCTCTTCAGGATTTCTGATTATTTTTCTTGTTATAGACTTCCTAAGTTTGGCAACACTCCTTTCTACTTTCTGTTGCCCAAGTCATTATGATAACTTGTTTGTGCTCTGGAGTTATCAAAAAACACTTGTTTAACAGCAATCTTTCTAAACTCATCCACATTATCCAGGAACTCTCAAATTTTCTCTTTAGCACTCTGTAGTTGCACCTCTCCTTGTTCTGAGAGATTCCCTTTATTCTGTAATACTTAAATCTTTGTCACCTTTCTAAATTGATGTTACTTCTTAACCATATCACATTTTCTTTTATTTGAACCCTATTTTTAAAATCAACGTTGCCATTCCTTAAATTCCTCTCATTTTATCAGGTAGTTGGGGACAAGTCATTTTTACTTTATTACTCTGCATTTTTATATTACTTGTTACCGATGCGTGTCAAAGCTTTCTAGATGCACATGTTCCTGTGAAATATTTCTGTCTAGTCTAGCTCAGTTATTGTACCTTGGGTAATAACATGTACATTCTTTCAGAGTTCCTACTACTTAATTCAAGTTTTACATACCAAATATTTTCATATATTTCTTCAGAAATCTACCCTCTTTTGATATGTTTTCCCTTCTAGGTGCCCAGGATACATCCTCACTATTGCAAACCAAGTTCCATTCCCAACCTACAAGTAATATTCTCCATTGGAAGCGGAATATTTGTCCCAAACTTTTCTTAAAATCCATAATAGCAGTTTTAGGTGGGATATAAATACATGCCAGCATAATCCTCCTCCCATGCTAGTAGCCCCTAACTACCACAAATCTACTATAATCATTTTTTCTCTCTTCTATCACTATTGGAGCTCCTCTAGCAATTAGAAGTACCCCCTTTTCCTTTGTCCTTGATGCTCTGCTGAATATCCATCCTGAAATCCTTTCTTTACCAAATCCACATGCTCACTTCTTTCCAAATGTGTCTCCTGTAAAACGATATGCACTCTGTTTTTCTGAATATAATTCAGTACTTTATCCTTGTTGATTATACCTGTGAGGCCATTCATGTTCCTAAATAATATGGATAGTGTCATCATTATTGTAAAAAGTTATTATTCCCACATATTATATATGACAGCTTCTTAAATGTCTACTTCCAGCTTTTGTGCTACATGCACCCTCTAATGTTTGGCAGGTTGATACAGTTTGTTTCTCATCATTTCCATTTGACCCTATGCCACATTTTACAAGACTTTTTGCTTTACTGAAAACTCTCAAAAAAAGCCATAACCTATTAACTGAAAAACAGAGAAAAAAAGAAGTTATGTGCTCACCATAATGTTCCATTTGTGTTGTCCATTTTTATTCTTCCTCAACCTGTTGGCTCGGTTCCGATCCTTTGGAACCGACTTGGCAGCTACAATAGCTCATGGGAACCAAAAACTCTCAAGCTCACCCCTTACCCACAATGCACCTATCTCAATTACCTCAGATCGAGTTTGCTGACAGAAACAGGCAAAGGCTTTCGTGCAGACTGTATCTGGAACTGCAAAACTATACAAAAAAGGTAATAATCCATCAATCACCTGTTCTTCCAGAAATCAAGGGTAGGGGGTTGGAGGGTGGGAAGTTGAGGAAGAATGAAAATGGACAACACAGATGAAACTTTATGATGAGTACATAACTTCTTTATCTGATGTTGTCAATTTTCATTCCATCCTTAACCTGTGGGACGGAGTCCCCAGCTACCTTATATCCTGGGTGGACCCAAGGAAGGATGTTCCTAAGTACCATTGAGCTGAATGATGCTTTACCCCTGGAGTTCAGATCCAATCTGTAATGAGTAATAAAGGTATGGGAAGTAGCCCAAGTTGCTGCAGCACAGATATCCATGGGATCTCTAGACTGGAAAACAGCTGACATTGCTACAGCCTTAGTTGAATGGGCTCGCAAGCGTTTTGACAAGGAAATGCACAACTTCGTACAGATGAATGAGATGCAATCATCAGTGAACCATCTGGCTAACGTCACTTTGTTCACAGGTTTTCCCAGTCTGGTATGCGAGAAAGAAACAAATAATTGGTCCGACTTCCTGAAATCTTTTGTTCTGTTAAGGTAGAATCTTAACTGTCTATAAACATCTATCAAATGTAAATAATATTCACCTTTGCTAGAGAATTTGTGGAAGAACCCTGACAGGTTAATACATTGGTTGATACTGGTCTCTGAAAACCACCTTAGGTAAAAGAGGGGTTGCTTCTGAGTGAGACTCTATCTTTGTGAAAAATTAGGTATGGCAGTTTAGAATGCGAGGCTTGAATCTTTGAAATCCTTCTAGCAGAAATTACTGCCACAACGAGAATAGTATTCCAAGATAGGAACTTAATATCACAATAATTAGCTGGTTCAAAGGGAGATTGAGTGATTGCTTGCAACACCAAATTCAGGTTCCAGGGAGGAGTAGGATCTTTGTAAGGTTTTAAAAGAGTACCCCTCAAAAATGTCTTACAAAGCTTGTGAGAAGCAACTGAGAAGCCTTGGAAACCAATCTGAAAGCTGAATATAGCTGTTAACTGGATTTTGATCATGGAAGCTGAATCGCCTTCATTGAAAAACAAAGCTAAAAACTGAAGAATAACATGAACTGGAGCTAAAAAAAGATTAAATGTTGTTCTGGAGTGCCCAATGTGCAAATCGCTTCCATTTACTAGTGTAAAATGTTTGTGCAGATGGTTTATGAGAAGATAGCAGTGTGTGTCAGACAGGGGAAGAGAGCATAGGTTGTCTGGCTACTAATGGAATTGGAGAAGCCAAGCTGTTGGCTTGAGATTTGGAATGTTCGGATGAACCATGCCTGTTGGGTGGGAAATGAGATCTGGACTTGGATCCAGAATCCAAGATTGTTGAATTAGGTGATGCCAAAGGAAGGGAAACAAGAGCTGTCGAGGCTAATAGGGTGCAATGAGGATAACTGTGTTCTTTAACCTAATTGCTTTCTGTAGGAACTTGGGAATTAATGGAATTGGAGGAAAGGCATAAAGGAGACCGGGGGGGGGGGGGGGGGAGGCAATCGTGAAGAAGAGCATCCCTTGGTAACACCCCCTGTGGGCGGATCAGGGCAAAATAGTTGTGCACTTGTTGTTTAGGGAGAAGCAAACAGGTTGCAGCATGGCTGACCCTATCTTTGAATATCCTTTCTGACACTTTTGGATTGAGGGATCACTCGTAAGTATGCACCCACTCAGTCTGTCTGCTATCACATTGGACTTCCCCGGAATGTGCAGTACTATGAGAAAATGCTTGGATGAGATCACACACTAAGCTTCTCAACACAGTGGTTAGGATCTGGTTCCTCTTTGTCTGTTGATGTACCAAACTACTGACACGTTGTCCATTTGAATTGCATTAGTTCCCAAGGGGAGAGCATCCTGGAAGGCTTGCAACACTAAAAGGGACTGTTCTCTTCCCAAGAACGTGCAAATTGGCTTCTACTGTGGACCAAGTGCCTTCTTTTCCTGACAATGCCCCCCTCCCACCCTAACTGGGAAGCATCTGTAGTCATTGTGGCCTTGGGCTGAGACTTAATGAATGGATGGCCCTGTAAAATTTGATCAGACTGAACCCACTACACGAGATCTCTTTTGCATACACTGGTAATTGCAAATGGCATTGACGTTGCTTGATAAAGCATGGACCACTGTGTTGCAAACAGCCACTGTAAAATTCTCATTTGAAATCTGGCCAAGGGGTAGAGCGTTATAGACACTGCTATGGACCCCAGTACCTGAAGAAAGTACAGTTTTGTACCTACCATAAATGTAGATGTCCGAACTGGATAGCATCTGCAGTCATAACAACTGGGTTGTCCTGTCGTCAGGCAGCCCTGCAGTCGGCCGGATTCCAAAGTCCGGGTCCGGCTTCGGCTGATGTCGCACTTCACCCGACGCCATCTCTGCTGGTCTCCGGGTATAAAGGCATCAGCCGACGCCATTTTCTTCAGTGTTTCTTGCCCCAGATGCCAGTTGCCCTTCCTGGAAGGCTAATTTTTGGATAAATGCCAATGTTTCCAAAGGATAGAAGGCAAACTCAGAAAATAAGCATGTATGTACATATATACAAACAAATACACCATAAGAGACTCCCCCCACTAGCTAGCTATTAGGAGGGTAAATACCCTAGGAGTACCACAGAGGGAAGGAGGGAGTAATCCTGACTGCAGATGCTATCCAGTTCGGACATCTACATTTATGGTAGGTACAAAACTGTACTATGTCCTTCATGGATGCATCTGCAGTCATAACAACTGGGTAGAATACCATAGCCAACTAAGGGAGGTGGAAAATTTAGATTATGGTGTGGTTAGGATCCCTTGCAGCACAGCAGTGGCAAACCCTGCTCGGGATCTGGAGTACAAAGGTAAGTTATAATGCTTGGCAAATGTATGCACGGAGGTCCAAGTAGCCGCCTCAATAATGTCCTTGGTTGCCACACCTCGTAGGAAGGCTGTGGTAGTGGCTGTTGCCCTTGTAGAATGAGGCCTTATGTTCTGTGGAATTGGTTTTCCATGGAAGGAGTAACAGAATCGTATGCAATTTCCTATCCATTTGGAGATTGTCTGTTTGGAAATTGCTTTTCCTTCCCTTCCTGTTGCATAGGCTACAAAAGCTGGTCAGTTTTCTGCTACTTTTGTTCTGTCCAGGTAGTAGCGTAACTGTCTATGTACATCCAAGGAATGCAGCATTCTTTCCCTCTGTTTTGTGGGTTGGGAAAGAAGGTAGGTAGGTGGATTGCCTGGTTTAAAGACACTCTGGATATCACCTTAGGCATAAACGTAGGATTAGTCCTCATGGACACTCTATCTTGGTGGAAGATTAGGAAGGGCTGTACCGCCATTAGGGCCTGAAGTTCAGAGACCCTCCTTGCTGAGGTTATTGCCAGTAGGAAAGCAGTTTTCCACGATAGATGCTGTAGGTCCGCTGTAGCTGCTGGTTCAAAGGGTGCGAGTGTCAATTTTTCCAGCACAAAGTTCAAATCCCAAGCTGGCAATGGTGGTTTCCTTGGAGGTTTTACATTCTTGATTCCTCTGAGGAACTGCCTGAGTAAAGGATGTGAAAAGACAGGTGGATCAAAGCTGTATTCTGCTGAAATAGCTGATGCATGTATCTTGATGGAGGAATAGGATAGGCCTGTATGTAGAAGCTCTGCCAGATACTCCAGAATGTTAGCCATATCAATAATTGACACATCTTTTCCTCTTTCAGTGCTCCAAATGGCAAACCTTTTCCATTTTCCTGCATAGTTCCTTCTTGTTGAAGGTCTGCGGCTTCAAGGATAATGTCTTTAACCCTTTGGGAAAGTTCTGGGTTAGTTGCTGCTATGTGATGTTCCATGCAGTCAGTTGCAACGTTTTTAGGTTTGGATGCATGATGCTGTAGTTGTTCTGAGTTAACATCAAAGGCATCAGGGTATTGGCCACATGTTGTCCCGAGACATGCTCCTCAGTAATGGGTACCAGTGTTGTCTTGGCCAGTTTGGAGCTATCAGGGTTATCCTTGGACGTTCCTCCTTGATTTTTAGTAATACCTTGTGTATCAAGGGAAGAGGTGGAAATGCATATGCTGTTAGACCTTTCCAGCTGAAGGAGAGCGAATCCACTTTCCATGCAAGTGGGTGGAATGTCCTTGTGCAGAATTTTTGAGCTGGTGGTTGAGAGGGAAGCGAATAGATCTATCTGTGGTCTTCCCATTTCTTTGAGATGGTCTTGAAGATGTCCGGGTGTAGCATCCATTCGTGGGCATCCGATGTGGTTCTGCTCAATATGTCTGCTAGAGTATTGTCCTTTCCCGGTACAAAGATTGCCTGTAACTGGATGTTGTAGCTGAGTGCCAGGTTCCAAAGCTCCAAAGTCATTCTGCATAGGCGGTATGAATGAGTGCCTCCCTGCTTGTTGATGTACCACATGACTGTGGTGTTGTCTGTCCTTATCATCAAATGGCCCTCTTTGATAAATGGTCTGAAATTTTGGATTGCCAGTTTCACTGCCAGCATTTCTTTTAGGTTGATGTGCAGGTGGAGCTGATCCTGCTTCCACAATCCTTACGCATTTGTCCAGCATGTGAGCCCCCATCCCAGGTCTGAGGCGCCTGTTGTGATGGTCTGGCTTGCTTGATGGCTGTGAAAGGGTAGGCCTGGGTTTGACTGGCATGCTTGCGCCCACCATAGGAACTCCTGTTTTAGGCATGGGATTAGTGGAATTTCTGCTTCTAGGCTGTGCCTGTGTTGGGACCATAAATTCCTTAGGTACCACTGTAGTTTTCTCATATGTAGTCTGGCATGTGGAACCAAGATTATGCATGATGCCATGTAGCCCAAGGCCTGCAGGACTTTTCTTGCTGTTAACTTGTTCTGTTTTGTTAGAGCCAAGAAATAAAGAGGGAGTTCTTTTTGTTTTTCTGTGTTAGGAATGCCATTTGTTTTACAGTGTCCAATTCCAGGAATGTCCTTGTTTGGGATGGTATCAGCCTTGACTTTGTAAATTGACTGTGTATCCCAGTGCTTGTAGCAAGTAAATGACCCTTTGTAAATCTGTTGTCAGCTTGCTTTTGTTGTCTCCTTGTAGCAGGCAGTCGTCCAGGTATGGGTAAATTTGGATTCCCTGTAGTCTGCAGTGGCGATTACTGATGCCAGGCATTTTGTGAATACTCTGGGCGCAGTAGATAAGCCAAAGGGCAATGCTGAGAATTGATAATGCTCTGATCCTGCAAGAAATCTGAGGTATCTTCTGCAAATTGGTCGAATGGGGACGTGCAGGTATGCCTCCTTGAGATCTAGAGTTACCAGCCAACACTCCTTGCCCAGCATGGGAAGAAGTTGCTGTAGGGTCAGCATTTTGAATTTTGGAACAATGATGTATGTATTTAAGGTGGAGAGGTCGAGAATAGGTCTCCAACTTTTTCCTTTCTTGGAACTAGGAATAGTCTGGAGTAAAATCCTTTGCCTTGTTCTGTTATTGGCACTCTTTCCACAGCTCTCATCTTTGCTAATTGCATTATCTGCTGTAGAGCTTCTGTTTTTTTGATTCGGAGGCAGGTTTGGCATTCCTCTTTGATTGGTAAAGTGTGAAAGTGGAACCGGTAACCTTGGTCTATGGTTTGCAAAATCCACTTGTCTTTTGTGATGTAGTGCCAGTTTTTCAAAAATAAGGTTAATTTTCCGCCTAATGGAGCTGCTATTTGTTCCCTGGTAGGCGGATGTAGAGTTAAGTCACTGTGATTGTGCTGTTGTAGTGGTAGTGGCTGTGTCTGTGCCTCTGTTATTACCTTGCCACTGTCGTCCTCTGTAGGCACCTCCTCTGGATTGGTTTCTGCCCCTGGAACGTCTATTCCTGCCCCTTTGGGATCTTGTGGAGTCAGGAAAGGACCAATTTTTGGCAGGCCAGTTCCTGCTAAACCTTGGGGCTGAACCTGCAAGAAATCTTTAACCGTTTGAACAGATTTTGCCTTTTCTTCCATTTTCTTCATTACCTGCTGGGCAGGTGTACCAAACAAACTGGTCTTATCCATTGGAGCATCTAATAACTTAGCTTTAACATGATCCGGTAAGACTTGTTCCTTCAGCCATGCATGTCTTCTTATCACTGTGCCAGTCATGGCTGATCTAAATGAAGCCTCCAGTGCATCATAGCCACATTTTAAGGAATGGTTACTAACCTGTTGTATGTTATTTACCATTTCTAATACATATTTCTTATCTATAGAGTCATCAGAGGATAGTTTTTTAGTTAAATGATCAAGCATAAACTCTTGGTATTGTATCATGTGAAACTGACAGTTTAAAGCTCTAGCTGAGAGAGTAGCTGAGGTATAAACTTTTTGCCCCATCTGTCTAAAGACCTGGCTTCCCTTTCAGAAGGAATAGGGTTTTTGCTGTGGTCGAGGCTAATGCCTTAGGCCCCTGGGATATAGTTTCGGGTCTGCAAGTGGGGCCTTGTATAGGTGATGATGAGTGTCTGGTACCCTGTAAAATCTGTCTGGTTTGGCAGGGGCTGGAGGTAAGGAATCTGGTGCAGAGCAGACATCATTAAAGCATCGTCCACAACAGAGAGGACAGGAGGTATAGCTAAGGGCCTGTGTTGTGGAAGGTGCAGAAAGTCCTAAGTCTTTTTCTGGAATCTGAGAAATCCTGTTGCTGCCATTGGAATTGTTCTCGCATGGCATGTAAGGTTTCCCCAAAGGAGAATTCCTCTGGTGGAGAAGCAGCTGGAATGGATTCTTCAGCATCTGAGTCTTCATAATTGGAGAAAGGAGCCTCTGGCTGGTCTGTAATATCTGAATCATCCGCAGAATCATCTGAGGACACAGGCTCGGGGGCTCTGCCCTAGTTCTCTTCTCTGGGGGCTGAGAGGCCCTGTCTGGGTGAGACTGAGATCCCCTTATTAAGGATATTAAATCTTCTGCCAGAGTAAGCATTTGTGAACTAGAAGTAGGCCTGGTTGAGGGGGGTTTAACAGGCACTGATTTAGTAGACTTGGCTGCTTTAGCCCTGGCAAAGGCCTTAATGGACATGGCTGCAGGAGGCCTAGCAGCACCACGTGCTGGGGTAGAGACATCCAAAGGGATGGTGTCTGATAATTCACTAGAAGCCACTGTAGTAGGTAAAATTTCAGAGGCCGATTCAAGTAAGGTAGCAGGAACCTCAGAAGTAGTCAAAGATTCAGCTGTGCTTTGATCAGTTTTCTCGGTTTCAGCCGAAACCGAGACACTCGTTTGCTTAACCATGGTTTCGGCCGAAACCGTGGACCGCGAGTGTCGGTCTTTTCGTTTCTTAACAATTTGGGTAGTCGGAGGATCCGACGGCATAATTCAGTACGAAAAACTGTTCAGCAAACTCCGACCGACGCCGTAAAAGCGGTTGAAGGAAGCACAGGCGAACAGGCTGCTACGTGGTCTGGGCCTAAACAAGGTAAACAGTAAGAGTGGAAATCTTTATGAGGTATTTGTTTCCCACAAGTTAAACAGTTATTGACTTTTTCTGACATCGGCTGAGGCAAGAAAGAGTCCCCAACGGGTACTTAGCTTTAGAAGTCTTCAAGTAGTATTCGGTAGTAGAAATGTCTGGATCCGACCGACCGGCACTTGCGAACAGCTTCTGCTTCGCCACGCGCAAGAAAGACTGAAGAAAATGGCGTCGGCTGATGCCTTTATACCCGGAGACCAGCAGAGATGACGTCGGGTGAAGTGCGACATCAGCCGAAGCCGGACCCGGACTTTGGAATCCGGCCGACTGCAGGGCTGCCTGACGACAGGACAACCCAGTTGTTATGACTGCAGATGCATCCATGAAGGACATCTAATCTTGCTGGTACTCAGTTGCTGTTGATTATTTTCATGACTTGAAATCAGAATGTCTCCAGTCTTTGTGAGGGAAGGGAGACTATTGCAGTTTTTGTGTTTAAATAAGCTCCTATGAAATCCAGTGTTTGTGTTGTCTTGAGGTGAGATTTTTCTTAATTTACGGTTATGCCTAGGTAAGAGTATGTTTGGACAACTTTTTCTCTTGCCTTTAACAGCTGATGCCTGGTCGTAGCTGTGATCAGCCAGTCATCCAAATATGGAAACTGCTGGAATCCTTGCAGTCTCAAGTGAGCTGCTACTACTGCCATGCACTTGGTGTACACCCTGGGGGCTGGTGAGGCAAAAGGCAGTATTCTGAATTGGTAGTGACTGGCTACAGCCAGAAATGCAAGAACCTTCAAGATTGCCTGTGCATCTTTACATGGTAGTACAGATCCTGAAGGTCTATCGAGCACATCCAGTCGTCCTGTTCCAAAAATGTAAGAATGACCTGAACAGTGACCATCCAGAATTTGGTTCACCGAACTGATTTGTTTAAATTTCTGAGATCCAAAATTGGTCTCTAGTCCTGTCTTTTTTTTGGCACTAAAAAGAATCTTGAGTAAATTCCAGATTCTTTCTGGTCTGATAGGACCTCTTGGATGACTTCTTTTTCTAGCAGCTTTTGTATTTGTAGTGCTGCTTGTTCCCTCTGACTGGGTTGAACATTTGGGATTTTTTTGCAAGTGGACAGAGGAAGGGAAAATGGTATAATATTGGTTCATAAGTGTTTACTAGGCTAATGACCACAAAGGCCTTTTTAAGCCTAGCCATTCATCCCAAACCTCTGACAAGTTCTGATACCCTTGATAAGTGTAAGGGGCTTGGGAGATGAAACATTTACAAGCTAGGGCCTGGAAGGTGAAACATTTACAAGTTGCCAGTGTCCATTAGAGGCATAGGTGCCAAACCAGGGATGAATTTCCTGTTCCCCATCTAAGTGCCCAGGTTGCACTTGAACTGGGTTACGGAGGAACTCTGCTTTACATGGGTGGGGAGCCTGTTCCAGAAATGGGATAATCTCTGGGATACATGCCTGTCTCACCAGCAGGTCCTATTTATATCACAGGCAAAGTCTGAGCCTTTAGAATGAGTAATTCTGGGTGTTGTTTGTTCTGCGGATATGCAGGAGGTCCATCACAGTAGAGTCTGACAATGCCCTGTATGTCAGGCATAGATCTAACCCTCAAAAGCCTGTAGGAGACAAAATACAGGGATAGAGCCTTGAGGCAGTCTAGATAGGACATTTTACTTAAGCCCTGTATTCTTTTAGTTTGGAACCTCTGTGGAGGTTCCAATTGTTGGATGCGCCTGGTTAGGTGCATACTAAAGGGGGCACTGTGCTCAATGATGGGTCTGATGACTGCCAAATGCAGTGGAACAATGACTTCCTTGGACTTGGATGCCATACCTTTGTTTGTAAGTTAAGTTTCGCAAGATAGATTTATTTCTTCACTGCTGCAGACACATGATGGGCAAAGGCTAGATGACTGTGTGTGTCCCTAATTCCCCGACTACTGGGTCAACTCTAAGGAGTGTGTTGTCAATATGATAGTTACCAGGGGTGGATGACTTCCCGAAAGATACTATTATGCATTTCTTGGCATTTAGTTTTAGTACATAGCTCTGACACCACTCTTGGAGAACATTTGTGTCAGCGTGGGATTCAACAAGAGCACCAAATTTGCAATCATCTGCAAATTTAGTCAGCCAGAGATTACTGACATTGGCCTTGACTTTAGAGAAATAAATGCAAAAATGGAGTGGTCCAAGGACTGATCCCTGAGGGACACCACTTGTGACTGGCCTCTTTGTAGAGGTGAACACCCCAATTCTAACTTCCTGGGTCCTGTTTGTGAGCCAGTTGGCTATCCACCAGTGACATACGAGTTTGTACCTAACCTCTTGAATGTGTCAACAATGCATGAGTGGGGTACTGTGTCAAATGCCTTGGCCAGGTCAAGGTAGGCAGTGTGAACCATTTTGCCCTCATCCATTGCTTTGGTGACCTTCTCAAAGCAGTCCACCAGCAGAGTAGGCATGATCTACCCTTGACGAAATCAAACTGTGTTGGGTCCAGTGCCTGGAGGTTTACTGTATCACTATTGATGGTTTCCATGATTCTTTCCATGGCTTTACATACAAGACTAGTGAGACTTGTGGGTCTGTATATGGCCCACCTTTGTGCAGAGGGATGACTCTTGCTGTTCTCCATTCATGAGGCACAAAGCCTGTTTAGAGGCTACAGTTAAATAGCAATTCCAGAGGCCTTGACAGGTCATGTTTCAAGCTATTTAGAAGGCATCCTGAGACATTGTCTGGGCCCACTGATGCAGTGTTCTTGACCTCAGAGAGAGAGCATTAAGGCCCTGTTCCCTAGTGATAGCTGGGGGAGTTGTATTTGATCGTACTTCCTGAAGAAAGTTTTAGGGAAAGACAGGGGTAAAGTTGGAGCTGAATTTATCGCCCACTAGGTTTGCTATATCTTCTGACTCAGTACAGGTGGCTCCACTTACAATGAAGTCTGCACACAACTGTGTATAGCCTTTGTGGCTGCAGACATAGCTAAAGAAATCCTTGTCGTTGTCCTTGGACTGGGAAGCCAAATTCACCTCAAATTTGGCTTTGGTAGACTTTATTTGTCCTGTGAGATGTTTGTTTAGTTCCATGAGAGTGATTGTATCCTGCTAGGTGCTGCACCTCCTAATTTTTGCCATTATTGTCTTCCTTCTGTTATACAGCCTACTGATTTTGTGATTACACCAGGGTGGCTTATTTTTTGAGTTAGTTCTGTACTTCTTGGAGTGTACAGCTGCCTCTGTGCAGTTATTAACATGCTTGTACAGGGTTTCTGTGAACAGTTCTCCATAGACAGCAGTGTTCTCAGGGTTTATGAGGGCTTGAAATTTTACCAGGTTATCACTTAATAGCAGGAGATTATCCTTAGAGTAGTTCTTGATTCCAGTATTCCAGGTTTAGCTGGGGGTCCAGGTTTTATTTTTACTTCAAAGAAGACCATTTTGTGGTCTGACCTTACCAGGGAAGACATTACAGTAGGGGATGTGCAGCACAGCACTCTCCCATATTAATGAGGACCAGGTGCAGTATGGCTGCACCCCTGGTTGGTGTACTGACTATCTAGTTCGGGGAGTTTTGGTTTACAAAATCAGGCAATCTCTATGCTTGTACATTTGGTGTCGTACAGGATTCCCAGTTAATAGTGGGGTAATTACAGTTACCCATGAATTTGGTATTGGTTAAGTGTTTGGGTTAAGTAATAAGTTTAAATACAAGGTATTTAAATACTGGTGGGTCAGGGGACCTATAGCTGATAAATAGCTGGCAATTGATTTTGCCTTGCCTGACTTGGCTTCAGCGCAACAGCATTGCATTGTACACATTTGTTTTGTGAGAATTGACCAGCTTTGAGAAAAATTTATTTTTTGATGTAGACACCCCACCACCACCCCCTGTCTGTGTATGTATGTGGTCTAAATGTAACCCTAGGCCCCTGCACTGGTGTCTCCTCCATGGTTTTAAACCATGTCGCAGTGACTGTACAGATATCAGCATTCTCTAGAGTGAAGAGCGCTTCTAGGGAGTGGAGTTTTTTGTTTAGACTCCTACCATTGAGCAGTAAATACCTTTAGATTTTCTTAGGTTTAGAGGTAAAATATTGAGACATTATACATGAGTACCAGCCTGTGCGTCATCATCTATAATCATGGTGATGGACACTCAGGTCATTGGCCTAGGACTATGACAATGAGGTATGCAATACCCAATGACCTGAAATGTGTGTGCTTAATGTTACTGATTAGTCTCTGACTGTCAACTGACTGTGACTTGATCCTTACTGAGGGACATCAGAGCCTTACACAGACTGTCTCACTGATTTGTTACAATTGTTGCCTTGTATGATTGCTTGGTGGCTTGCCTTATAACTTGAGTACTGGCTCCATCTCTGTGTGCTCTCCTGTGACACTCTCTTCTCACACCCATGTGATCAGAGCATATCCAGAAGCCATCTCTCTGATGACTCTCTGATGAGGGACCAAAACTCTCTGAGTCTCAGATGAGAAAGCGCTCTTCTCAGAAGCTTAAAAAGGGGTTACCAAAAAGTAATCTCTGTACCACTTGCCTTCACTGCGCAGGCCACTTCTACACCAGAGTTCTTCCTTCTGGATTAGAGTTTCTTCCCTCTGCCTTGGGGAATTCCCATCCTGTGAACCAAATCCTGAACCACATTTTCCCACTGCTGCACTTGAAACCTGAAAGGATCTTTGAGGGTCTGGAAAATTTTTTCCTCACAAGGGGTTTTCAGGTTTCTTTCTCTTGTCAAATGGTCTTTAAACTTAGGGGGCCCAAACAGGAACATCAGTCAAAAAGTAGTACTGAAGAATGAAGGCATAACTAGAAATTTCCGATTTACCTTCAACAAAGTGATGGAGGGATGGAGGGGCCTCTAACAGAGGGCACACAGAGAAAACACAACTAGTAAGTGATTTTTGTGTCAGAGTTTTTTTGCTTTTACTCTTTTTTCATTTTTAGCCTCTTTCTGCAGCAATAGCAGCATGCACAACACACACACACACACACAACAAACACAAACACACACAAGAGAGGCAGAAAAATGGAGATAGAAAGGCTGAAAAAAAAAAAAAAATGAAAAAAAAAGAAAAAAGAAAAAAAGAAGAAAAAAAGATTTCTGAGGCTACACAAAAGTGTAGAGGAAATGGAAAGACAGAAAGAGTGGTGGAAATGGAAGAGAAATACTAGTGATACTAGCAAAGAAGGGTAAATACTAAAGAAACTTCGGTCAGGGTAAGAAAGAGAGAAGAGAAGAAGGATAGAAGAAAAAAGAGAAATTAAAAAAAAAAAAAAAAAAAAAATCACTTATCTGGTTCTCTTATCTGGTTCAACAGCAAAGGCTCAAATAAGTGGCAAATAAGATCTGAGGTAATTGAGACAGGTAGGGATGAGATTGAGGAGAGTTTTTGAGATGAGCTTTTCCTGAGCAGTTTGCAAGTTTTGTTCTGAAGGATTGGAACCGAACCCACAGGTTGAGAACAGAATGAAAATTGTCATCAGATCTATGTACATCTTCAAATAGTTAAGTTTAACCCTCCATACAGGAACAACTGTCCCAAAATGACAGCTGCACCCACAGGCATTACCTAACCTAAAATGAATGGTATCCATGCTAAAATAACAAACAGCGCACCAGCTCCTTGCCTTGCGCATTGTAATTGCTGGTCTTGTCTACTCTTTACCTTTACTTCCAGATGTGAAAAACAAAACATCTTGAATTATCTTTTATCCTTAAAAAAATCCTCTCTCTTACTGCCCTCTCCTGTAGTCAGTCATAAGAACAAAACAACATAAGAACAAAAAGCTAGTTGCCGCTCTCAGGCTTTTTGCAGCTCATATTCATTTGATAAAGGAATTTTCGTTCTTTATTTTTTATTTGCTGTTGCAACTTCTCTTACAAAATCTTATTAGATAGTTATTGTCCCAACACACCTTAGACATTAGCAGACAACACATGACTTGGGTCAAATCATCTGGGCATGAGCACTTAAAAAAAAAAAAAAAAAAAAAACGTTTTCAATGAAGCTGTGAATCACATGGAAACCGGTTCTCACTTTTCCATGGCAATTTTGTTACACCACCAACCCAGACCTGCATCAGTGTGGAAAAGAAAGAACCCGACAAAGCTTCTACAGTTATGGAGAGAAGAGGAGGAGGTCTTTAAAGACTTGTTCAGTGGTAAATGGGGTGCACTCTGCATTATTAATGGAATCTGCAGTGGCTGTTTTGGGATGATTTGCAAGGAGCAGTTTTTTAAATGTATGCATATGTATTTTGGGGGGTGTTGTTCAGAGGTAAATGTAGTGCGTTTAACATATTACTGATATTCAGTGGGTACAGTGGGGTACATTTCATTGTTGTATTGTGCTGCTGTGCTGCTGGTATGTCTGTATATTTTTGAGCTGAGCAAGTTACATGTTTTATTTTTTCTTGCTTTGCTTACAGTAGGCACAAAACTAAATCGGTAGTTGTTTATTTTAATGTTAAGGTTTAAAAGTGAATACTTTCCTCTATGTTTAGCTGTGTGATCTACTGTAGAGTTATGTTAACCATTTTTAATTTTTAAATGTTTTGTAAAGATATACAAAGTGTTTATAACTTACGACTAGGAAGTTCCACAAACCGAGTATACTACAGCAATAGCACGTACCTCCTCGTCAGAAATAAATGTTCACACTGTTTAACATTTACAACAGATTTACTTCCTGGCCAAGATCTAACTTCTAACTTTTCAAGAAAAACAGTGAACACCATTTATTTCTATTTGACGAGGAGGTACGTGTTGTAGTATACTGGTTTTGTGAACTTCCTCGTGAAGTAAGTTATAGTTTGTGTGTCCGTACAATTTTGTGTCAGTATACAAAGTGTTTATCCAGTCAGGCTTCATTTTTACGGTTAGAGCTGGAAAATTTAAATGGTTTCTGAGGGAGGATTTCAGCATGCTGTAAGTTCACACTGACATTCCCATAACTACATCATCTTCTCCACTCCCATGGTAATGTCATGTGTTTGGCCACATCATCTACCAACAGCCACATTCACTGTGATGCCACAACCTGTGTGTCCCATTTTGGCTTGCTGAAAATTTGGCAGCTCTAGTTATTAGACTAAGCTAAGAGCCTTAATCTTGACATTCACCTATGCCAAATTAAGAGAAAACATAACTCAACATATATTATAATCTGTGCACTTTCACTCAGCATTCCTCACCTCAACAACCCAAGACTACAGCATGCTAACTTAAACATGCTTTTGACCGGCCTTTCCTCGCTTTTTACATTGTAATACCTACATTTCTTAAAATTAAAAAATAATACTTGTTTACTTTAGTATCTTTATGACAACACTAACTGAAACTTTGCACACAAGTAATGTTAAGAACAAACATTGTTTTACTTATTTTTTCTTTCCTTTTAATGTCCTTCCAAACACTAATGACATGAGGTGGGTATACGTTTTTTTTATTCCCCCATACGTTTAACAAGTGAACAAATGTCTAATATTTCCATTTTGTTTTGCTGTCATATTTCACAAATGTGTCTAATTCATTCCCCCATACGTTTAACAAGTGAACAAATGTCTAATATTTCCATTTTGTTTTGCTGTCATTTCACAAATGTGACTGATTCTTCATAATCTAATTTTTTCACCAATTTCAGTGTTGCTGGTCTTCTTCCTGTTCATCTCCATCTTCCAACTCCACACCCTGGTTCAAGTTCAAGGTACTCTCAATTCTAATTATGCCTACGTTTTTTTCTGTTTCTCAAGTATTTTCCTTTGGAACATTGCAAAACATTTCACTGGCAGAGGAAAAGAAGCACAGTCTCTTTCTGTTTGATGTCTCATGTTATGCTGGACAAACTTTTGTATTTCCTCCACATCCTGTTCAGTATATAATAATTACTTTGATCCTACAAGAAAAAAATATTCTGAAGGCAGCTGGATAAAGCAGCTTGAGTCTCACACCTGCCTCCCAAATTCCTTAACTGTTGGAATAAACGTGCTTCTCTTCTGCCTGGTGTAAAATAATCATTTTCAAACACTCTACGGTCTCCAGTTTTACTTTGTCCTTTTGCCACAAGTCAGGATTAACTGTTTCTGCTGGTATGACTGCATCTTTACTAGTCAGGTTTTGGTTACTTTAGCATGGCCAGGTTTGGAGCACACACATATGGCCTTTCAAGTAAACCCATCCCGAGGTGGAATACCAGTACAACTTTTTATTTGTGCTTTCATAACATTAATACAGTCTGTTCCTTCCAGTTTCTCTGGTACAGCAGAAAATTTTACGTTTTCCCTGAGTGCTCAGTCCTCTAACTCTAACATGTTTTTGGTTCATAGGTAGGCAGTAGGCTATTGGCCCTAGGGCCTATATAAGCCTAGCCAAAAAGGTAACCTGGCTTTCACCATCCAAGAAAATTATTTTCCTGTGCCCCTTTCGAGCAGAGCCACAGAGGTCTTCTAGAGCAGTCTCATGCTCTGTTACCTTTTTTTTTCATTTCAAACTGTGATTTTTGCAGTTCTATCCCATCATCTGAATTGTTGTTTAAAGCTTTGACTATTTCCCCAGCCTTTTATTTGAGTTGATATACTCCTCCAATGTTTCATTTATTCTAATCTCTGAGCACAATTATTTTTTTCCTCTAGATTACTGGAAGCCATGTCTTATTTCAAAGATGGAGCTTGGACTGATTTTTGCTGAACAGCTGCAAGTTTCTTCCCAGTAAGTGTTTTCTCTTCATCTTTTCTAGTTGATTTTCTTTCAGGTTCTCTTAAGTTTCTTCTTTGCCATCATTCAGGCAGTGTTCTTACTTGACAGCATTACTGACCCTTTATCTTTCAATTTCCTTTTTCACACTGGGAGAGCTGAAATTAAGCTTTTGATCAGTATGTGGTCATCCTGGAAGTTCCTGTTCACTACTGTTACAAATTCTCTAGCAAACAACATACAGAAACCAGCAACTAATAGCATCAACACTGCTTGAGAAAAATAGTTACTTCTTAACCCACTACTCAAAAGCCGATTATGGGCAGCTGACATTTTTGCATTTAATAACTGAAGCACCACCTCTAAGCATCAACAAATGATAGAATTACATTTAGAAAAATAATTTATTCTTGAATGTGGGCAGTATACAACTATATAAGCTATGGAAATATTGTCTTGAAAAATGTACACCATACATTATACTTTCCCACAAATAATCATTACTTACTATGTTAAATATCTGATGATCAGTGTCCATGCAATGTTACTGAATATTAAAAAAGCAGAAACCCAAACTTAAAATACTGTTTAATACTGATAGACATTGGACTTGGACATTACAGCTCGCTACAGCCATGCTACCCCTGGTGTCTCCCACTGTTCAACTTAAACTCCAGGCTTCCAGCCTCTGAACTGAACCACCTATAGGAGATCCTACAGTGCTTCCTATCCACTTCCGCCTACCCAATATCTAGGATTCATAACGTGTATGTAACCCTGTGTTAAAAACTACAGTCCTTGTATTGCTTTTTCATTATACTTCAAGTGAACGCTCGTTAGCCGCTTACTACAGCCATATAACCAGTTTATTCTGCTGGCCCCTTTTCTACTCCCTTGACAGCCCTTCCTTATCCTGTAGTTTTCTCATAGTCTGGCCACTAGGTGGCAGCATACTCCCTTGTCGGCCTCCATAACCAAAATGAATATTCCTGTCAATGTATTTTAAGTGAATTACATAGTCCCAGCCAAACCATATTAGCCAACAGCTCAGTCTCTATAAAGATACCCTGCGAGTAGTTCCTTACCCCAGTGGACATCTTGCTTATCTTTTACTTTATGTACATAAAGAGCCATCCCTTACCCCTGTTGCCTTCCTTACCTTTTAACTGGCTCCCTGCTTACTGTTCCTTGCTGGCTGGTCTTCTTTCTTCTCCTTTAGCTCTACCTGCTCTGTTCCCTATGGGCTCACTCTGCTCCCCTGCCCTACCCCCATTTCCCACCCGCCCCCACTACTCCTACATTTATTCTAGCCAAAAGTCCCCTCCCCTTCCTTTCTCAACCAATCCATTCACATCTCCTCATTATCTCTTCCCCTACTCATCCTCCAATACTTAATTGCCTCACCCCCATCCCAAACCATAAGGTCCTGTATTCACATCTATTCCCCTCCCTCTTGCACTCTCACAGTTCCCCTAACATCCAACTACTTCCTTTATACTTAACTCACACCATGCTTTCTCCACTTTTTCAAACCCTTCTCATCCCCTCCCTCAGCTTACTTCTTCTAATTCCTCTATGCCTCTTATTCCTCTTACAAACTCGCCCCTTCTTTTCCTGTCCCTCACCGCCATCCCCAACACCCATCCTCACCCTACCAGATCCCACTTTCACACTATATCCTTCTTTCTAGTTCAACCAAACCCACTTCATTGCTTCAAACCAAAACTTCTACCCTCCTCAATAAAACATCACATACCTAAAGCAATATTGCACTTCCCACAAAACACAAGGAACAAACCCAAGTCCCTGCTCCCATTCCCCTTTGACTGCCTACACTTAGCAGGAGACATACACCCCAATCCCGGACCTAATACCAGCAACAATTCTACTCCCCCTATAGCAACTATTACCAACCCTAAGTATCTCAAACTACTAACCATTAATGCCCAGAGTCTAAAAAACAAAACAGCCCACTTCCATGCCTGGCTATACCATACCCTACCTGACATAGTAGCTGTCTCTGAGACATAGCCAAAACCCCATATTTCTGAGTCTGAAATTCTACCCCCTGGGTTTCAAGCTGTCAGATATGACCACCAAAATAGGAAAGGAGGAGGAGTAGCCTTAATCTACTCTAGCCTACTCTCCATCACTCCCTACCAAAATCCTATTCGTCAGTTCAACAACACTGATCTAGTCATAGGGATACTTAAAATGAATAACTATAAAAGCATTCGTGTTATGGCCCTCTATATCCCACCGGGAAACAATACGACTACACTTGAAGAAATTCTTCTATGGGCCTCAACTAATATTAAGTTTGAGACATACATACTAGGAGATTTAAACATTGACTGGAGCAAAATCAATACCAGTAAACCCTCCATATCGATCAATCTATTCAATTTCACTCAACTTACAAATGCCATTACCAGACCTAATAAAACTAACCCCCCCCCCCCCCCCCCAGGCTTCACACTTGACTGGATCCTAGTCTCTCACTTAATAAAATCTCACACACAGGCATCTTACCAGACTCCATTAGTGACCACTTGCCAGCCTACATCCATAGAGCAACCCCCTCCACTCCTCTCCTACACCAATATATCCATACATGAAACCTTACAAACTTTAACCTCACATCTTTCTCCAATTCTCTCAAACTAACAAACTGGGACAATCTAAAAACTCTTCCCCTAGACAACGACAATGAAGTCTTCAACTCAACCTTCTTAGATACCCTAAACTCCCAAGCCCCACCAGGAACAAAACTTATAAAACCCAATTCCGCTCCATGGTTAACTATAGATACCAAAACACTTATGCAACAAAGAGACAAGACCTGGAACTTTACCATCACAATAAGCACCCTGACACCCTTCTTAAATAAAGAAGCTCTGCAACCTAGCCAAAAAAAAATTATACAGGATAAAAAATCTTACTATACCAAACTCCAGTCTAATCATTCCAAGAACCCCAAACAACTCCATCAACTCTCTTCTCAACCCAGGTACCAAAAACAATCTTTGCCCTGACACTAGCAAATCTGACCCAGAAATAGCTACTCTATTCAACTCCTTCTTTACTAACTCTATAGCAGAACTCACCAAGATATTCCCAAACCACAACCCCTCCCCCAACTCAAACCCTCTACCCAACCTTCCATCCCTAACACTCCTCCCATATTTCATGTCAAACCCATCTCCACCTCATACATAAAAAACTTCTGTCTAAGTTTAAGCCATGCTACAATGCCCCTGACAATATCCCTTCACTCTTTTCTAAAACTTGCAGCAGATGGCATCGCCATCCCCATTAGCATTCTCATTAATAGATCCATACAGGAGTTATATGTCCCCAAACTGTGGCGTGCAGCCTTTATCCTACCCCTTCACAAAGAAGGCAAAAATAATAAGATCTCCAACTTCCGACCTATAGCCATTCTCAATTTCAAAAATTATTGAGAAATGCATCCACCTCCAGCTCATGCCTTTCCTTACCAATAACCAACTCCTCACCCCTACGCAACATAGGTTCCTCCCTAGCCATAGTACAATAACTGCTGTTCTCCCTTTCCTAGACAAAGTAAACCACGCCCGTGACTCTGGAAAACTTGTATCCACAGTCTTTCTTGACCTCAAGGCTTTGACACAGTCGCCCATATTCACCTCCTAAACCACTTTTCTAACCTTAATCTCTCTCAAAACACCCTTACCTGGTTCAGCAGCTACTTCTCTGACAGATCTCAGGCCGTGAAATGGAAAACTGGCACCTCAGCCTTCGTTTCTACCCTGATCGGGGTACCCCAGGGATCCATACTTGGCTCAATGCTCTTTAATATATTTATTAATGATTTCCATGCAGCCATTCTTAACACTAAGATAGTACAAAACATAGACGACTCAACTTTAGTCTGCTCTGCTTCTAACCTCCCCGAGCTTCAAACTAAAACTGCCTTCTCAACTACTGAGAACTGGATGCTTTAAAATCACCTCTCTCCGAATGCCAACAAATCTAAAATTCTACTATTCTCTCCCTCAAAACCCCTCCCTCTCGATAAAACCTGTTTCAGTATAATCAGCCATGCCGACTACACTATAGAAGTTGTTCTTTTTCCTAAACTTCTTGGGGTTACTATTGATGAACACCTAAAATTCGATACTCATATTCAGCTAAATATTAAGAAAACACATCAAAAACTTGGCATGCTGTACAGAAACTCCCACTTTCTCTCCCCCTCTACAAAACAGACACTCGCCACTACCTGCTTACTACCATCACTATTGTACGGTGCTCCCCTACTAATCAACCTATCTTCCTCTATTTCTTCCAAACTGTACATCTGTTATAGCAAAATCTCAAAATTCGCCACCAAATACAAATACTTCACCCACCACTGTATATCTCTCCACCTGTTAAATTGTCTAGAACTTCCCAACTACCTTGACTACCTCCAACTCACTACAGCCCACAAGCTAATTTTTAAACCAACTAAATGCCCATCACTAACAAACATCTTACTATCATACACCCGACACAGAACTCTAAGATCTGCCCACCAAAATCTAATTACTGTATACAAACCAAATTGCCCCGCTGGTCAGCTTCTCGTATCCTTTTCCTTAGCCAAAAAATGGAATTCTCTCCCTCCTTCATTAAGAATTTCTGAAAACTTTGAACATTTTAAAACCCAGCTCCATTCCTACCTCTCCCATAATTGGAAATGCAACTGCACTTTACCTACCTAACCTGCTTATTACATGAATGCATTCATTGTACATAATGCACCTTCCACCTTTATTCGCCCCTTTTCTGGGGATTAAATTTATTTACTGCCATCTTACAAATGTTATTTACTGCCATCTTACAAATGTTAGTTTTTATACCATTCACAGATGATTTACAACCTCTGTAAAACAAACGTTGTACTACTTGTTCTCTAATCCGTAATCATGTAAGTATGTAATGTATGTTCTTCTATTTTGCTGTTATACTTTGCTTAGTTTAACTAGATAATATTACAATTTGCCTAATTGGTACTATTTTTACTATATAACATGGAGCTTTTCTCCCCAGGCCTCCAATGAAAACGGGCTCCTTGAGCCGAACCTCCCCAGTCATCAAACTGGAAATAAATAAATAAATAATAAATAAATAAATGTTGATGAAAGGCAGCAAAAAAGGCAGCAAATTTGTCAAAGTTCCAGGTCTCTATCAATGGGCATCAACAACCTGAAAATTGTATTCACAAAAAATATACGTGTTATATTTTCACTGGTAATCATCATAATTAACAGCATTAAATGTTTCTAAAGCTAGAAACTGCACATATTACATATCACCAAATTACAATATTCATAAGATTAAAACGCTTTGTTTTCAAAAATAGGTAATATGTCAGAATTCAAATACCAACATGCAGCAGCATTTTAATAAAAAAGATTATATATATATATATATATATATATATATATATATATATATATATATATATATTATAGTCCTGCTTTAAGTGACAAAACTAAAGTTCTTTCTGAAGATCTGACTGTATTTCATCACATACTCACAGCCTGCCTAAATATGCCAACAGTCCAGTTAGGTAGCTAAATATGCCCCTTTTGGCTCCCTCATACCAGTCAGTGCTCTAATTTCACAAACCTCCTTTTCTGTCATGGTCAGTATGCACTTCCCACTTATTCTTCACTTACACTAAGCATGAAGGGCTCACTACAACATTGCAATGCACAAAGTATTCCATTTCTTTCATCACAGTACCTTGTCCCCCGAGATATTTCTCTCAGCTTTTGTTGTTATTATGTCATTTAGTTAAGTATCACTCTTCATGAGTTCAGGAACTTTAGCATATCAAGCCTGCCTGTTAATTTCTTCAGTTTTTTTTCAAATTACATATTCAATACTTCAGTAATACTGTGTATCCCTCAGCCTCTGCCACCCCAGTCTTCTTTTGATTTCAATCTTTCCCAGCATCAGTATAATCCTCTTAAGTGAATCCTGTCCTTGCATTATGTGCAAACATATTTTGAGTTTCAATTTTACTATCAGAGTCTGTACTACGGTGGTGGTGCTGCGGTAGCGTTGTCACCTCACAGCAAGACGTTGTCCATTCGATTCTCAGCTAGAGCGTCTTCTTTGCGGAGGCATGCATGAATGGGCGTGCCTTCATTGAAGGTTGTGCGGCAGGGCTAGGAACCCGGTACGTAAAAATCCACTGTCAATCATTAGCGGACCGGAGTTCCGCTGTGGCGACCCCTAACCGGGATAAGCCGAAAGACACAAACAAATCTTCCGGTGAAGAGTCTAAGTTAATTCCTTAAGTATTGCCTGATTTGATCTTCCTGCAGGTTATGGAATTCTCAAAACTGTTCATCACAGTTCAAAAGCATCAATTCTCCTGCTCACAGCCTTACAGTCCAATTCTTCCAGCCATATTTTATTAATGGGAAAAGCAATGTTTTGATTTGCACCCTTTTTGACAATTTGTCTTTTTTGTTTAAAACTGTACCCATATTTGCCAAGTTCATTTTCCATCTTCTACACTTAACTCCACAGGAGATTACAATCTCTGTTGCAACATGATCAAAAGGACTGGTCGTCCTACAAAAAACATGGCCTACCGGGCTGACAAAGCTGTCACAAAAATTTTGCTTTTCATATTGTGTTGCAAACTAAACTAATACAGCCTCTCTATGACTAAAGAGTTTCTTTTGTAAAGCTGGTCCAGAGTGCCATTTTTTCCCCCAACTCATTTCAAACAATTCACACCATCCTTGTCTTCCAGTGCTCCACTCCACTCAAGCTCTTTCCTCTAGCTTTAACTTCTAAAGAAACAAGTTGTGAACAATGATATTGATTAAAATATCAATTCTTAATAGGTTATAACTGCCTCATTACTTTCTCATTGCACTTTTTGCTGAAATCAGCAACATGGTGCCATATTGGTCATGCACCTCAGTCATCAACTTCATATACTTGTAAACGTCCAACATACCCAACTGATACCTCTGATAAATATTTCAAATCACATAACAATCCCTTTCAATCTAGTCCCACACTCTAATATAAAATTTTAGCATTTTTGGTTCTCCCCAGTAAGAGGCCAATGATCCGTTTCCTGAGCTATATTTTCTCTATCCCTATAGCTTTTCCTACAAAATCAGCTGTTCTGTACTTCTTATCAATTCTTTTGTCATCATAAAGTACATGGTACTTCAATAGAGCTTCATTATTAAAACTGCACTGAATGAGTAACTAGTGAATCATGTTTAATCATGACAGATGCAGAGACCAGAAGAGAACCCTACCCACATAAGGCAGCATACACTCCAGCCTTGCAAAACCTTTTTATCTCTGTCTTGCCCGTGGGAGGCTGTTTCCAGTCCAAGTAAAATAATATGATTTATACAAGTGGGTTACACTTGGGTAGGAATCCATCTGACAGTAAACAGCTTTCTGGTACAAAACTGTTCCAAAAGCTACAGAAGCAATCTTAGCCACCGACTGCATTTTTTCAGTGAAGACATCAAGGAAAAACTGGACACTGATCCCTTCATCTCAATGAGAAAGATGCTACATAACACAGGCGTCGAGTAACTCAATGTTCTCAGTAGAACAGCATTTAGCATCTATGCACATGGCTCCTTCCCTAGCCTGTTTTTATGAGGATGTGGGACTGCTCTTTCTATTCAGAGACTTGTTTTAGCATGGGGAGCAGAACTGAATGTGCAACAAAAAGGCCATGTGAAAGAATACCTCTGAGGCGACTGAAATAATCAAATAAGATGTAGATGACATCTATAGTACAAAATGGTATCAAAATGTAAGATTACCCTTCTCATGGTAGTAATGTCATACCTCCGGAATATCTTTTTTTCTTGTGTTACTATCAAGTAAGTCATAAGCTAAATGCCTGAGAAACCAGGTGGTCAGCTACAGTAAGCAGGAGTATCTGAAAGAGTCATGTAGTATGGATGTGTTAGAGGTAATAATGAACTGATCAGTGCTTGTGCAACAACTGCCACAATACTGACTGGCAGGCCAAGTTTCAACTGCACTGGGATGCATTATCACAATGCAACTAAACTCAAGGTAAATATAAAAGTATCTAAAAAGCACGGAACAACAAAAAAGAATTATAGCAGCTAAAACAGGTGAGTGAGGGAACTGAGAGTCACAAAAATAATTTAACCATAAGCTAGATTTAATGCAGGGTCCTTATTCATAGGCTGGTAGTAAGAATCTCCTCTGCATTCCATGGAGCGGTCAGCTGTAAATTCTTCATGTGCGAGATGCTATTCTTGATGTTTGCAAAATTAAATGAAGACAGCAACTACATCTGCTGCAATTTTAGCACCAGTTCATTTAATTCAGTGGTAGTGGCAACCTACACTTTCAAGAAGGCTTCACTTGCCAAAGTACCTTACCTGCTTCTTGAACCTGTTCGACTGCCTTTGTGATTTCTGCTTTGATTGCTTCTGTTTCATCTGCTGTCACGGCTGCTGTTACAGGAACCACTATTGAGAAATGTAAAAGCACAACTATTTTATCTACACAAAGAAAGACAACAGCATATTGGCTTAACAAGTATACAAAACACTGAATGTTTAGCAGTTATCCTTGTGAAGTTCTAGTTAAGGAGTGGTGACTTTTTGTGTGTGAGAAGTAAATTAATAAAACACATGCATCTAACATTGTTTGTAATGTGAATTCTCACAAAAGTCTTACAAGTAATATGAAAATGTAAAATACTGCAACAGGACATACATTAGGGCATTTCCTTAACACCTGAGGCATTACACTGACCAGCAGATAGGGTTCTAAAGGCAGAAATTCAAATCTGTCCCTCACTCCCCAAAAAGGCACATCAGCACCCTGGTGGTTATAGAGCCCACTGAAAGAAAAGAGAAACCGGTCAAAATTTTCAATCACTTTTCTTCTGCCAGAAATCCAAGAGATTATTAGAAAAGTAAAATCATATACAAAAGGTAGTAGTAAGTGCTTGCAAACTTGTGGATATATTTTTGAAAATCTGCTTTTATGGCAGGTGTCCTTACTAAGGATAACACTTTCCTTGACAAAGTCAATCAAAAGACAAGTCATTAGCAATGTATCCTTTGCAGTAGGAGAGATGTACACTATCTACTTAGGGACTGAGAAACTATAAAAATAACAGTTATGCGAGTACTCACTGCACCAGGTAATCTTAAAATGAGCTCTGCACTGGGTAGACACTTGGGTTCTTATCTAGGAGCCACTTATTATCGTGATTCCAATTTCTCATGCTTTGTGTATATGCCTCCACCAATGCACACCTTAACTGCTCCTATGTCAGACAAAAAAGGGTACACCTAGACCCAGGGTCCCCAGTTCCTGTGAGCTTGCAGGGTCATTTCTGTAAATGAGTAAAAACACAAAGACATTTACTGTGGATGGTCCTGTCAAAAATAATCTGAAATAGTCATTATTTATTTATTTTATTTTGTTAACTGGGTAAGTTAACTGGTTGAAGGACCTTTTTCAGCTACAATGCAGTCCACAACGGCAAAGAAAATAAGCATGTAATGTACTTAGGCGTACAAAAACAATACTGCCATTAAGGCATTTGACACAGACTGCATGTACAATACATATCTAAAGCATTATAGTGAATAAGTAAACTTTAAACAACATTTACAAGAAAGCATACATTATTAATGCTTAAATATACAAATAAACTTTATTCTAGATGCAAAGAATGTGGTCACTACTCCCTCTTTCCTACTACGTTGTTGAAAACAGATCAACCTCTGGGATGTTCTGCCCCCTGGATGCAAAAACCACTAATTCTTATCAGAAATGATAGGGATTATGACTAAAACCTGGTATTATGTTCCCTTCCCCTGGAATGCCAAACAACAGAAGATGCAACAGCTGATGGCTCATAGCAAGACCCATAACATTCCCTGCTTAAATATCATAACATACCCACATATCTGACACATTAGCATCAAATTCAAGATTTAACACCCCACACACAATCTGGAGAGTAAGCATGGCCATCTTCAGCTTGAACAGGCTGACTTACAGCCATTACATTAAGGCGTGCCACTTTCTATTGTTTTAAGTGAAGATTCCAAGTGAGTTCTTTATTCCAACACAAAGGTATCTATTATTAAATCCATAAAAAGACAGAGTTGTAGGAAGAGATATCCTTATTTAGATTTATGAATGGTCCATCATTCTAGAGTATGGTGAGAATGTTTTGACAATAAAAACTCCTATAAGAGCATGGTGCCTATTAGCCTTTGGTATCTCACAGTCAACTACATCAACGAGAGTCAGTGAATGTGTGAAGATGGGTTCAGCCTCATAAGAAGCAACAGACTCATCTCTCCAGTCTTACCCAGGAAGTTAAAACAATCGCATCTTTGAGAAAAGACTGACAAAGAACCAAATCCAGCTCTTCTCTGAGGATGATGAACCTATGAACTTGACCCAAGGCTGACAAAAATGTTAACATTTCATAGTGATCCACAAGAACTGATGTCATGAAAAACTAAAAAGGGAAGGACCCTGCCAGGGAGTTCGGCTAAGAAGCCAGCAACAACCAGTCTTTGAATATAACATATACGATTTCTGACTTGCACAGCTGGAGGGAGGCAAGTCAAACAGCAGCACCCTGTACTGGAAGTGGTGCTAACTTGGAGAGCAAAATAACAGTGTGGAGTTCCCAGACATGGAATTGCCAAAATGGGAGTAGTCACTTTGTGATATGCCACCATCTAAACATGCAAAAATGCACAAATGAGTGAAGCACAGTTCCAGTGAAAATGTACTTGGCAGCAGGGCATGTGTTATTAATTTGGGGGTCTCCAACAAGGCTATTCCCATATCACAATATTACATTCAGGCTTTACTCTTGCATTGTACAGTCATGATGTTTTAGGTACATATGACAGTCTAAATCATGAATGTCAGACACACAGACAAGCTTTTAGTTGCAATGATGGTACATTGTAACAAGCATCTATACCACATCAAAGCAGTCAACATTATAGTCAGCCATCAAACAACAAAATTATTTGCAACTACAGTCAAGCATACAACATATGTCAACTTTAGACAAACTATAGAACTGACAAGTTATGTCACTGCATACCTAGAAAGTACAGTTTTGTATCTACCATAAATGTAGATGTTAGAGTGTTCACACTGCTGCAGTCATTACACTTGGGTTATCCTGCCGTCAGGCGGTCCCGCAGTCGGCCAGAGTTCTAAAGTCTTGGTCCGGCGTCGGTTGCTGTCGATTCTTCCCGGACGTCAGTGCGCCAGGGGTATCTAAGATGCATCCGACACCATTTTCTTCAGTTTTTCTTGCCTCAGATATTAGGTGCCCCCAAGTAGGTAGGCAATACATATTGCTAATAAAACATACATAAAAAATAAAAACAATACCTTCAGATACAAGCAAATACACCACAAAGGTTGTATGGGATAGAAAGTTATAGATAAGTCCAGCTAGGACAGAGGGGATGGAGGGAGGGTAACCTGGACTGCAGCAGTGTAAACACTCGAACATCTACATTTATGGTAGGTACAAAACTGTACTATGTTCATCGTGTTACACTGCATGATTTTCCATGCTGTGTGTAGCAGTAACGAATACAGTGTCCTATCCATTTGGAAATAGTCTGCTTTGAGATAGCCTTGCCCTGTGATCCTGCAGCATATGCTACAAACAGTTGCTCAGTTTTCCTGAAAGCTTTTGTTTTGTCCAAGTAGAAGCATAGTTGCCTGTGTATGTCCAAAGAGTGCAGAAGTTTCTCCCCTTTATTCTGGGGGTTTGGATAGAAAGTTGGCAAATGGATGGTTTGGTTAAGAGCCACACTAGATACCACCTTTGGCATGAAGGTAGGGTTTGTCCTTAAAGAAACCCTGTCCTGATGAAATATTGTAAAAGGTTCCACTACCATTAATGCCTGTAGCTCTGAGACTCTTCGTGCTGAAGTTACTGTCAGGAGCACAACTGTTTTCCATGATAAAAATATTAGATCGGCTGTATTGGCTGGCTCAAAAGGTGGCAAGGTCAGTTTTTCCAAAACAAAATTGAGGTCCCACGTTGGTGTTGGTGCTCTCCGGGGCGGTCTTATGTTTCTAGCCCCTCTGAGGTACTGCTTTAGCAAGGGATGGTTCATAGGTTCAGAGAATAAAGGAGGATCTGTGTTGTAATGAGCTGAAATGGCAGAGGCGTGGATCTTAACTGATGAGAAGGATAGGCCTTTGTCCAGCATCTCAGTTAAGTATTGTAAAATCTGAGGAATGTTTGGAACAAGAGGGTCAAGGCTTTGAGCCTGGTTCCAGGCACGGAATCTCTTCCATTTTTCTGAGTAAGATTTCCTGGTGCTAGGCCTCCTGGCCTCCAAAATTACATCAATAACAGCTTTAGAGAGAGGTGTTGCCTGTTTGACTAATGAATCTGCCATGCAGCTAGGTTTAGGGTTTTGAGCTGACCGTGCAGGATCTGACTGTTTTGTTGAGTCAGAAGGTGTGAAATTTGAGGCAAAATCCATGGTGGGCCTTGAGCTAAGTTCTTTAAGATTGGGTACCAGTGTTGGCGTGGCCAGTCTGGAGCAATCAGGATCATCTGTGGATTTTCTTGTCTGGCCTTTAGGAGTACCTTTGAAAGGAGAGGCAGTGGTGGGAAGGCATAAACATTTAGGCTTTTCCAGCTGAATGAAAGAGCATCCACTTTCCATGCTTGTGTGTGGTAAGTCCTTGTGCAGAATTTTTGTAGTTGGCAATTCAGTGGGGAGGCAAAAAGATCTATGCCTGGGCACCCCCATTTCTGCGTTACCATGCTGAAGATTTGTGGATTC